>NC_084586.2:1357500-1450000 GCF_033978685.3 Nerophis lumbriciformis
TTAGCCTACTATCAAAATGACTTTAAAAGTCTTATATAAGTGTTATAATGAAGGCAACACATGATGTAAGTGTAGATATTAGCTATTATAGCCTACTATCAAAATTACTTTAAAAGTCTTATATGAGTGTTATAATGAAGGCAACACATGATGTAAGTGTCTATATTAGTTATAATAGCCTACTATCAAATGACTTTAAAAGTCTTATATAAGTGTTATAATGAAGGCAACACATGATGTAAGTGTCGGAATTAGCTATATTAGCCTACTATCAAAATGACTTTAAAAGTCTTATATAAGTGTTATAATGAAGGCAACACATGATGTAAGTGTCGGAATTAGCTATATTAGCCTACTATCAAAATGACTTTAAAAGTCTTGTATAAGTGTTATAATGAAGGCAACACATGATGTAAGTGTCTATATTAGCTATAACCACAGTTTGCTCACAATAAACAATAAACACTTAGGTATGTTTTACATGTGAATAATATAAATACAGTCTATTTATATAGATGTATAGATATATAGATATAGATAGAGAGTATTTTTGGTTTTGTTGTTCTAAATTAATTAAATAAATAATACTGATAATAATAATAAGATAGAGGGGTAAAATGTGAAAATACATTTATTTCGATATAATTACTTAATCTGCAGATTTTTAAAGCAAACAGGTCTTTGTGTAAACGTCCTCCATTGTTGACGAACTTTAAGGCCAAAATGCTTTTTTTGTTGTTTCAAACGGTGCGTTCTTCTGTTAACTTCCAGGTTCCCCTTATTATTATAGTGCCGCGTCGAGAGGCTCCGTCCCTCCCACTGCTGCCACTGCCTATGACCGTCACTAGTTACCATGGAAACCAAATCAACCTGCAGGACCGCGGCCTCGCCAGGCTCCACATTGCCCCGGTTTGAGCACACAATGACACCTTTTTTTTTTTTTTTTTTTTCTTCAATTCCGGTCCCTTTTTGGACCCTTCCACGTAAAGATAAACACAATTTGCCCCAGGAAACAAGAGGAGGGATGCAGAAAAAAAAAAAAAAAAGGACTGAAATGACTGCTGTACATTCCTCTCAGCAGGGACTTTTCCTCCCCCTTCTCGGCCTTTTCATCCATCATCCAGCGAGCATGGTGGATGCCACCGGAAGATTAGGACTCTGTGATACACAATCAAAGATGTAAAAAAAAAAAAAAAAAAAAAAAAAAAAAGAAGAAGAAGAAAACTATTACAGTATGTCGCCATGGACGCAAGTGGATATTTTTTATTTCCTTTTTAAAAAAAAAAAAAAAAAAAAAAAAATCATTCTTGAAGACTGAAGGATGCGAGAAGTCATCAGGCAACATTTTGTGTCTTTTTGTTGTTGATTTTTGCACTATTTTTTGGAGGTTTGCAACACTGGAGCATTCTTATATGCAGGAAAAGATTATGCATTTTTTTTTTTTTTTTTTTTTTTTTTTTTTTGCTTAACTGTAAGTTTCGGCACTTACACACGTGCACTACTGCTGGATGTTTATTCATTTAAGTCGATTAAGTCTTTGGCAGGAGAGGATCTAACAGCCATCGGAACACCATTCTACACTGGCGCCATAAAAAAATACAAATAAATACAAATCTGGAAAAAAAAAAAAAAAAAAAAAGCAGGTCGATGCCTTAAAAATGAAATAAAATCTAAAAAGCATAGTCATATTTAAGGCTTTTTTTTTTTTTTTTTTTTTTTTTAACTGAATGTATTTAAATTTGCCAAAGACTTAGTTTGTTTATTTACAGGCCGCCTACCATTGAGAGCAGTGTTATTTTATTATTATTATTATTATTATTATTATTATTATTAGGGACAACCCAATTGGTTCATAAGGAAGTCTATGTATAAATTCTATGCAGTGCAGACAGTCATCATTATGCATATTACGCCTAAAGGTACAGTAGGTAGAGTTTATTTAATGTTATGTTCATTTAGTAGGAGAATGTGTGTGTGTGTGTGAGGGTGTGTGTGTGTGTGTGTGCGTATGTGTGTGTGTCTGTGAGCAAAAAACACGTCCTCTTGTAAATACAGTAACTGTTTCATGTTCATGGGTATTATCTCTTTCATTATGCTGATCACACTTGTACAATAATAAAAAAAAAAGTGTCGGAAATGTTTTACAAAAAAAAAAAAAAAGGTCTGCCTGGTGTTTTTAATTGAATGTTTGCAAATACGTTTTAGGTTCACAATGATATACGAATCAATATCATTTTATAAGACAGGAATGTGTATATTTGGAGGTTTTAAACTTAAATTTCAGTGTTCCTTTTGGTAATTCAACACAAATAATCTAATAATAAAACCGTTATGCTGTATGTAATATGTATCATGTACATGGTTGGGATCACTCTTATATGATTAATTAATTAGTAATGAATAATATACACAATAATAAACATTTCCTGTTGCTATTTTGTTTCAAATTTTAAATGATGTAAGTGAGATAGCTATTTTAAAAATTAATAACCTATCCAAAAATTATATATTTTTTTAATATTTGTGTTACTGTATTTATTTTTACCAAAATAAAAAAGATTGCATATCCTCTATTGCTCCCATGAAACCCTCAAAAAAAACATCCAGAAACCGCAAGCAATACTCCATTTACATGTCGTGACCTGAAAATGTATCAAATATGAGTGATATTGTTATTATAAGTGCTAACGCAGACGGTCTATTTCAGCGGCGCATTCATAGCAGTGAGCTAATGCTAGCTTACTCTGCCATTGCTTTTGCCTCTTTTTAAACTTGCTAAAAGTAAATTCTAGATTATAATTCATGCATTCCTCACTTGGTAGTAGACAAATGTGGCCATGGACTGACAGTCTATTCAACTTTCACGTCCTCGAGATGGCGAAGTAGACCTCAAAAGACGCTTCCTGCAGGAACTTTTGATAATCCTTCGTGAGGATTGTGACTGATTCTTCATCTAAACGGAATTACGGGGGTGTCGGTCGGCATCCCAGCGAGAGTGGAAATTGTATAGTGTTTGTTTTATTAGTTGTTGTTTTTTATGGTTAGTTTGTATTCTCAGCTTCAAGCAATGCTGCTGATGCTACAGTATTTCAATAAAGCTACATCCGTTCAGCACTCAAAAAAATAAAATAAAATAAAAAAAATAAGAAATATATAAAAATTAAATTAAAATACAGTAACATTAATATAGTACAGCAATATAATATATTGATAAAAATAAGCAATAAAAGGAATTCATCAATTAATTTAAAAAAAATGTTGACCACAACAAAGAGATTTGGCCCTGACTCTTTGCACTTGCTTCTAAACACATGACAACACACATGGTCTGCCAGAGAATAAGAAGACTGAGCAGCAGGAGCCATCAGTGTTGCCAACTCCGCAACTTTGTCGCTATATTTCATCTCGTCTTGCGAAGAAAAAAAAAGTTGCTTTGTATTTCTAAACATATTTATTTTTGCTTTTCATGATTTTTACTCAATTATGGCCAATTATGAACATTTGATTGTTACATGATTACCGGCCACAACCAAGCACCGCTACAAGTAGATTGTAGTCCTGTGGGAAACACTGAAATAAATTATATTTTATTTCTATTTGATGTCACTAATCACATCCCCTGCTATGTTCTTCTATTTACACTTTAACTGTAATACTGCTAAGTATTTCCGTGAGTAAAATAATTATTATGATATAATAAGTGTCACATGCACACAATCATAAGGAAGTACCATATGGCACAATAAGAGTTTTGCTTAAATTACATTAATAACAAAAAATCATTATAAAATAGCACAGTTTAAAGCAGGGGTCCCCAAACTACGGCCCCCAAGCATCCAAAATCCGGCCCACGGGAAGTCCCAAGTTAAAAATGTTTTTATTTTTTTTAAATATTTTTATTTTTATTTATTTTTTATTTTGTTTTTGTTTTTTATCTTTCCTTTCTAATCCATTTTCTACCGCTTGTTACTCTCGGTGTCTCCTAGCTGCTCAGGCAAATCATATTGTCTAAAAATGCATTTTCCCATCGATTACGTGACAATGTTAAATGTTGATGAACATCAATGTTAATTGATGTTAAATGACAAAACGGATTATAAAGACAATGTATACATGTATATATACACACATATATATATATGTATGTGTGGGAAAAAAAATCACAAGACTATTTCATTTCTACAGGCCTGTTTCATGAGGGGGTTCCCTCAATCATCAGGAGGGAACCCCCTCATGAAACAGGCCTGTAGAGATGAAATAGTCTTGTGATTTTTTTTCCCACACATACATATATTGCGCTCTACTACGGTATCGAGCACTATTTTTTGGATAACCTTATTAAGACATATATATATATATATATATATATATATATATATATATATATATATATATATATATATATATATATATACATATATATATATATATATATATATATATATACATATATATATATATATATATATACATATATATACAAATATATATATATATATATATACATATATATATATATATATATACATATATATATATATATATATATATATATATATATATACATATATATACACATATATATATATATATATATATATATATATATATATACATATATATACACATATATATATATATATATATATATATACATACATACATATATATATGTATATATATATACATACATACATATATATACATCAATAAAAGGCTATCGATGCTGTCATCTAGCAAAGCTGAATTTGACCAAGCAACCCCCCCGTACCAAAAAGCCCTTGATGAAAGCGGATACAATTTCACCCTCACCTATGAACCCACGCCAGGAAACCAGCCAAAAAAGAACAGAAAACGAAACGACATCATCTGGTACAACCCCCCATACAGCAAAAACGTCTCAACGAACATTGGACACAAATTCCTCAATCTGATTGACAAACACTTTCCCAAAGACAACACCCTAAGAAAAGTATTCAACAAGAACAACATTAAATTGAGCTACAGCTGCATGAACAATATACGACAAATCATCTCAAACCACAACAAAACAATTGCAAATGAGCCGTCGGCCCCCAGACAGAGCGACTCCAAAACCAACAAAGGATGTAACTGTCGAAAGAAACCTGATTGCCCTCTCAACGGGGGGTGCTTACAAACATCAGTTGTCTACCAATCTAAGGTAATACGCAAGGACATTAACACATCCGACACGTATTGGAGTGTTGTGTTGGGTTTCGTGAATGGTTGGTAGCTGTTATTTCTCAGGTTGAAAGTGACGTCAAGGAAGTTGACGGTTTGCTTGTTGGCTTCAATCGTGATCCGTAGGCCGTTCTCTTTGAAAATTTGGCATATGCGCTTCTTGTATTCTCGTAACATTAACACATCCGACACATATGTAGGATTAACCGAGGGAGAATTCAAAACCAGATGGAACAATCACAAGGCTTCTTTCAGGAACAAAAACCTGCGAAATACCACAGAACTCAGCAAACACATTTGGGACCTCAAAGACAATAATGTTGAATATTCAATAACATGGCAAATTCTTGCATCCAGCACACCTTACAATAGTGGTAATAAAAGATGCAACCTATGCTTGAAAGAGAAACTGTTTATTATTTACCGTCCAGACCTGTCATCCCTCAACAAGCGCAGCGAAATTGTAACAACATGCCGCCATAGACGGAAACACCTCCTAGGTAACACATGAGCCAATTACCACGCCCCTAGGCCAGCCTGTACCCACCCACTCTGTGCCCTATATAAACCATGGTATGCGAATGCTCCCATTAAAATCTCCTGATGATTGAGGGTACCCCCCCCTCATGAAACAGGCCTGTAGAGATGAAATAGTCTTGTGATTTTTTTCCCACACATACATATATATATATACATATATATATATATATATATATATATATATATATACATATATATATATATATATATATATATATATATACATACATATATATACATATATATATACATACATATATATACATATATATATATATATATATATATATATATATATATATATATATATATATATATATATATATATATATACAGCCCGGCCCCCAGCCAAATTTTTTTAACCCAATGCGGCCCCCCGAGTCAAAAAGTTTGGGGACCCCTGGTTTAAAGCATCGATGTCAAACTGGTTTTTATTGAGGGCCACCTGGCAGTTATGGCTACCATCAGAGGATGAATTTGCCTCTGGATTTAATTTGTAATTATATAAATTGTTTTAAGTAGACGGTCGATTTTACAGTAAAAATTGTCAACATTTTACTGTAAAATATAGTGGTTTTTTTTTGGGGGGGGGGGGGGTTTCACAACATTTTACGGTAAATAGAAAAACAGCCAGAATTTTTGTGTTCAATTTACATTGTTTTTTACAACATTATATTGTTAATTGTAAAACAGTACAAGTTCTTTTTTTATTCTGCCAGTTTTTCTACCGTAAAAACAAATCTCCAGTTACAGTAAGACACCGTTAAAAACAACAACCGTAGATTTTACAGTCAAAAACTGGCAGTTCAATCAACAGAATTTTAACGCAAAAAAACTGGTAGTTTTTTTCAATTTACAGTAATATGCTTTAGAGAACACCTTAACATTTATTGTCATTTTTATTAATTGTGTGACGACATCTATTTATCAAACTTCAACTTCATCTTCTTCGTGAGTAAAATAATTATTATTGATATAATAAGTGTGACATGCACACATTCATAAGGAAGTGCCATGTGGCACAATAAGAGTTTTGCTTAGATTACATGAACAAAAAAACCCATTATAAAATAGCACATTTTAAAACAGGGATGTCAAACTATTGAGGGCCACACGGCAGTTATGGCTGCCATCAGAGGGCCGCTTGTAACAGTGAATAATGTATGAATTCGCCTCTAGATTTCATTATTAATTATATCAATTGTTTTAAGTATACTGTTAATTTTACAGTAAAAACTTTACATTTACAACATTTTACTGTAAAATATAGTATTTTTGGGGGGGGGTTTACAACATTTTACTGTAAATGGAAAAACTGTACCACCGTTTTTTGTTTTCTTGTTTTTTTTGAAAAATCTGGATAACTTAGTTGCCAGAATTTTTGTGTTAAATTAACATCGTTTTTTACAACATTATTTTGTTAATGGAAAAAAAGTACAAGTTATTTTTTTATTCTGCCAGTTTTGCCACCGTAAAAACAAATGTACCACCCTGGGTCCTGACTTTGGACAGCTAGCGCCTCATCTGTGGTCACCAAATCTGTCCGTCCCCCCATGAGTTTTAAGATGGGACTTAAATGCTTCTACTGAGGAAGCATCTCTAACTGTTACCGGGAGGGCATTCCATAGTACTGGAGCCCCAATAGAAAACGCTCTATAGCCCGCAGACTTTTTTTGGGCTCTGGGAATCACTAATAAGCTGGAGTTCTTTGAACGCAGATTTCTTGCCGGGACATATGCTACAATACAATCAGCAAGATAGGATGGAGCTAGACCCTTCCGTATTTTATACGTACAGTGGGGCAAAAAAGTATTTAGTCAGCCACCGATTGTGCAAGTTCTCCCACTTAAAATGATGACAGAGGTCTGTAATTTTCATCATAGGTACACTTCAACTGTGAGAGACAGAATGTGAAAAAAAAATCCAGGAATTCACATTGTAGGATTTTTTAAGAATTTATTTGTAAATTATGGTGGAAATTAAGTATTTGGTCACTTCAAACAAGGAAGATCTCTGGCTCTCACAGACCTGTAACTTCTTCTTTAAGAAGCTCTTCTGTCTTCCACTCGTTACCTGTATAAATGGCACCTGTTTGAACTCGTTATCTGTATAAAAGACACCTGTCCACAGACTCAGTCAGACTCCAAACTCCACTATGGCCAAGACCAAAGAGCTGTCGAAGGACTCCAGGAAAAGAATTGTAGACCTGCACCAGACTGTGAAGAGTGAATCTACAATAGGCAAGCAGCTTGGTTTGAAAAAATCAACTGTGGGAGCAATTATCAGAAAATGGAAGACATACAAGACCACTGATAATCTCCCTCGATCTGGGGCTCCACACAAGATCTCATCCCGTGGGGTCAAAATGATCATGAGAACGGTGAGCAAAAATCCCAGAACCACACGGGGGGACCTGGTGAATGACATGCAGAGAGCTGGGACCAAAGTAACAAAGGTTACCATCAGTAACACACTACGCCGACAGGGAATCAAATCCTGCAGTGCCAGACTTGTGTCCCCCTGCTTAAGCCAGTGCATGTCCAGGCCCGTCTGAAGTTTGCCAGAGAGCACATGGATGATACAGCAAAGATTGGGAGAATGTCATGTGGTCAGATGAAACCAAAATAGAACTTTTTGGTATAAACTCAACTCGTTGTGTTTGGAGGAAGAAGAATACTGAGTTGCTTCCCAAGAACACCATACCTACTGTGAAGCATGGGGGTGGAAACATCATGCTTTGGGGCTGTTTTTCTGCTAAGGGGACAGGCCGACTGATCCGTGTTAAGGAAAGAATGAATGGGGCCATGTATCGTGAGATTTTGAGCCAAAACCTCCTTCCATCAGTGAGAGCTTTGAAGATGAAACGTGGCTGGGTCTTCCAGCATGACAATGATCCCAAACACACCGCCCGGGCAACGAAGGAGTGGCTCCGTAAGAAGCATTTGAAAGTCCTGGAGTGGCCTAGCCAGTCTCCAGACCTCAACCCAATAGAAAATCTGTGGAGGGAGTTGAAAGTCCGTGTTGCTCGGCGACAGCCCCAAAACATCACTGCTCTCGAGAAGATCTGCATAGAGGAATGGGCCAAAATACCAGCTACTGTGTGTGCAAACCTGGTAAAGACCTATAGTAATCGTTTGACCTCTGTTATTGCCAACAAAGGTTATATTACAAAGTATTGAGTTGAATTTTTGTTATTGACCAAATACTTATTTTCCACCATAATTTACATATAAATTCTTTAAAATTCCTACAATGTGAATTCCTGGATTTTTTTTTCACATTCTGTCTCTCACAGTTGAAGTGTACCTATGATGACCTCTGTCATCATTTTAAGTGGGAGAACTTGCACAATTGGTGGCTGACTAAATACTTTTTTGCCCCACTGTAAGTAGTAAAACCTTAAAGTCACATCTTAGGTGCACACACCGCAAAAAGTCAGTGTTCAAAAACAAGAATAAAAAATACAAAAATGAGGGGTATTTTAATTGAACTAAGCAAAATTATCTGCCAATAGAACAAGAAAATTTGGCTTGTCAAGACTTTCCAAAACAAGTAAAATTAGCTGACCTCAATGAACCCAAAATTACCTTAAAATAAGTATATTCTCACTAATAACAACTGTACTACTATACGAGTACGTATTTTCTATTGTTTCATTGAAAATAAAACAGCAAAGTCCATTTGGCTGTCATCTGTTTTAATTATGAGACACATTTGTGTCAAAGTCATGATTTCTTTTTCCATGCTTGAAATAAGAAATTATTACTTTGAAAAAGTAGTTTTATACTGTTTTATGCTGAGTGTTGATGACGCAGCTTTGCAACAGTTGATATTCTAGTTTCAAGCATGTTTTACTCAATATAGGTCATCAAATCTCAGCAACAAGCTGTAATATCTTACTGAGATCATTTAGGTCCAAAACCCTTAAAACAAGCAAAACACTCTAACATAAAATCTGCTTAGTGAGAAGAATTGTCTTATCAGACAGAAAATAAGCAAATATCACCCTTATTTGAGATATTTCATCTTACTTAGATTTCAGTTTTTGCAGTGCAGGAAGCCAGTGCAGGTGAGCCAGTATAGGTATATATTCTGCGGCCCGCGGGCCACATCCGGCCCTTTGTGCGTCCCTGTCCGGCCCGCGTGAGGCCAATCATAAATCCATCCATCCATCTTCTTCCGCTTATCCGAGGTCGGGTCGCGGGGGCAGCAGCCTAAGCAGGGAAGCCCAGACTTCCCTCTCCCCAGCCACTTCGTCCAGCTCCTCCCGGGGGATCCCGAGGCGTTCCCAGGCCAGCCGGGAGACATAGTCTTCCCAGCGTGTCCTGGGTCTTCCCCGTGGCCTCCTACCGGTCGGACGTGCCCTAAACACCTCCCGAGGGAGGCGATCGAGTGGCATCCTGACCAGATGCCCGAACCACCTCATCTGGCTCCTCTCCATGTGGAGGAGCAGCGGCTTTACTTTGAGCTCCCCCCGGATGACAGAGCTTCTCACCCTATCTCTAAGGGAGAGCCCCGCCACCCGGCAGAGGAAACTCATTTCGGCCGCTTGTACCCGTGATCTTGTCCTTTCGGTCATAACCCAAAGCTCATGACCATAGGTGAGGATAGGAACGTAGATCGACCGGTAAATTGAGAGCTTTGCCTTCCGGCTCAGCTCCTTCTTCACCACAACGGATCGATACAGCGTCCGCATTACTGAAGATGCCGCACCGATCCGCCTGTCGATCTCACGATCCACTCTTCCCTCACTCGTGAACAAGACTCCGAGGTACTTGAACTCCTCCACTTGGGGCAGGGTCTCCTCCCCAATCCGGAGATGGCACTCCACCCTTTTCCGGGCGAGAACCATGGACTCGGACTTGGAGGTGCTGATTCTCATCACAGTCGCTTCACACTCCAGTGAGAGCTGAAGATCCTGGCCAGATGAAGCCATCAGGACCACATCATCTGCAAAAAGCAGAGACCTAATCCTGCAGCCACCAAACCAGATCCCCTCAACGCCTTGACTGCGCCTAGAAATTCTGTCCATAAAAGTTATGAACAGAATCGGTGACAAAGGGCAGCCTTGTCACCAATCATAAATTACAAAATAAATTTTAAAAAGTATCTATGTCGAGTGTGCAATACAACGGTGCTGCTTTTGTTTTGAAAAGCGTTATTTGTATTGCTTCCGTGTGGACGAATGCGATTGTGAGTGAATGTGAACAGCGGCCATTACAAATTACAAAATAAATTAAAAAAAAACATCTATGTCGTGCGTGCAATACAACTGTGCTGCTTTTATTTTGAAAAGTGTTATTTATGGGCATATGTCCATGTGAGAGAAAAGTTGATAACGAATGCCGTGTTTTCAACAAGACATGGACTGCCAAGTATTTCTTTACAGAAATTAAAGGTAAAGCCGTGTGCTTAATTTGTGGTACACATCAGTTTAAAGAATATCATTTGAATCGCCACTACGCGACAAAGCACGAGGAAAAATACCGGAATCTGTCCGATGAAGAGCGTGCAAGGGAGGCTGATGCGTTGATGGTAAAACTGCAAACCCAACAAGGACTTTTTGCCAAATTTCACACCCCCAGAGATGCAGCCGTCAGGACAAGTTTCGTCATTTCTCACAAAATCGCCAGAAAAAGTAAGGTGTTTTCTGACGGAGAGTTTATTAAGGAGTGCTTATTGGACTCTGTTGCGCTGATCTGGCCGGAGAAGAGGGGCGCATTTGAGAACGTGTCACTCTCCCGACGCACTGTAACGAGGCGGGTTGAGACCGTCGCTGGAAACTTGGAGCTTCAGCTGAAGAACAGAACGTCCGACTTTGACTGTTTTTCGCTGGCTTTGGATGAGAGCTGCGATGTACGTGACACCGCCCAGATGCTCATCTTCTTACGTGGGATAACTGCAGACTTACAAATCACGGAGTAGCTGGCAGCCATGCAGTCAATTAAAGAGACAACCACAGGTAATGACTTGTTCACATAGGTAAATGCGTGTTTGGACATGTTAGGACTGAAATGGGACAAGCTGGCAGGTGTGACAACAGATGGTTGTCCAAATCTGACGGGGAAAAATGTTGGACTTTTAAAGAGGATGCAGGATAAAGTGACAGAAATTGACATTTTTGCATTGTATTATACATCAGTAAGTGTTGTGTAAGACAGTGTTAAAAATAAAACCATCAAAAGCAATCTGCTTTTGTATAAAGTTAAGTTAGATTAAATGAAACTATTATTATTATTATTTATCTTACGGTATATCAAAAATATTTTGAGCAAAATGTAATTGAAATATTGTCGGTGTGGCCCTCCAGCAGTGCTCTGGTTGCTCATGCGGCCCCCGGTAAAAATGAATTGCCCACCCCTGGTATATACTGTATATAGGTATGTACTGTGTATATATAAAGGTTAGAGATGCGCGGATAGGCAATTATTTCAACCGCATCAGAAAGTCGTCAACCATCCGCCATCCACCCGATGTAACATTTGATCAGAACCGCACCCGCCCGCCATCCGCCCGCACCCGCCCGTTGTTATATATCTAATATAGACGATGCAAGGCATTAGTGAGGTTATAAAGCTTTTGCCTGTTAAAGAAAGGAGACTGATCCAATGCAGCACAGACATTCGCCTGCCACGCTGTCACGACCCAGACGCACACCAGTGCGCAATCATATGGGAGCCGCGCTGAGCGCACCTCCAAGCGCATCTCCAAGCGCATCTCGCTGCCGGCGACGGCCGGGTATGGGCCCGACGCTCCAGCGCCATCCATTTTCAGGGCTAGTTGATTCGGCAGGTGGGTTGTTACACACTCCTTAGCGGGTTCCGACGTCCATGGCCACCGTCCTGCTGTCTATATCAACCAGGGTGAGCCCCACCCCTTTCGTGAGCGCACTGCGCGCGGAGTGACCCCTGTTACGCGCCCCCGGCAACAGGGGTGGCGGGCAGGTAAGCTGCGCGGGCGGAGCGCGCGGAGTGACCCCTGTTACGAGCCCCCGGCCACGGGGGTGGCGGGCAGGTAAGCTGCTTACTTGCTGCGCGTGACGCCGGCCGCGGCGAAGGCGGACGAGGCGGGGTGTCGGTGCGGTGGTGACCCTGCACGTGCGTCGGGCCCTTCTCGCGGATCGCCTCAGCTACGGCTCCCGGTGGGGCCCTCTCGGGGGAAGGGGCCTCGGTCCCGGACCCCGGCGAGGCGTCGGGGGCCTTCTCCGCTCCGTAAAAGTGTCCATCTCTTTTTTTTTTTTTTCTTCTGTTGTGGCATATGCTGCAGGTGCCTGCTCGTTTTTCGTATGTGGGTAACAACATTTAACTATGTATATATATTTCCCAATCGGTTTAACTGCCACCCGCCTGAATCTATTTAAAATCTAATTTTTTTTTATTTCAACCGCCCGACCCGACCCGACCCGACCCGCGGATAAAATCTAATTTTTTTAAAATTTGATCCGCAGATAATCCGCGGACTCCGCGGTTGTGCCCGCAAACCGCGCATCTCTAATAAAGGTATATACAGTATAGGCGTAATATGATCAAACTTTCTTGTTCTTGTCAAAAGTCTAGCAGCCGCATTTTGTACCAACTGTAATTTTTTAATGCTAGACATAGGGAGGCCCGAAAATAACACGTTACAGTAATCGAGACGGGACGTAACGAACGCGTGAATAATGATCTTCCGCCATCCACAGAATGCACGTGGCCATAACTTACGTGGCGTGGCGATATGAACGCGCGTGGCCTCTTAACGAGGCCGTTTAGAGAGAAAGCAATTGACTTTTCAGGTGTAACCACCGTCACGTGGGCCCAGACGGCGTGGCAGCGCCTCGGAATGTTTTCTCGGATTTGGATCAGCGAGCAGCGCATAAAGTGTTTAACCTCTCTCGCCGCTTTGTAAAGTTGAATTAATTCCCCCCCCCCATCCTCCACACTCTCTCTTGCTCGCCTCCTCTTCTGAATTCAATTTGCTCTTAAGTTGCCGCCGCCAGATTTATGCGTGAAATCCTGCACCTCCCCCTCTCTCTTTCTTTCCTTCTCCGAGCTTATTTTCACTCTTTTCCTCCCGCCGTAATCCCCCCCCCGCCCGCCTACTATGACTTAGTTACGTCGTTATTGATTTACAGCCGGTGGACACTGTCTCGATTAGCCGCGCACAATAAAAGCTTTGTGCACACGTGACAAGGACGCGGGGACACTAATGGGACTTTTAGTCCAGCGCCCGGACTATGGGGGTACACTTGGAGTCTATTTTTCAATCAATCAATCAATCTTTATTTCTATAGCCCATAAATCACAAGTGTCTCAAAGGGCTGCACAAGCCATAACGACATCCTCGGTACAAAGCCCACATACGGGCAAGGAAAAACTCACCCCAGTGGGACGTCGATGTGAATGACTATGAGAAACCTTGGAGAGGACCGCATATGTGGGTAACCCCCCCCCCCCCCTCTAGGGGAGACCGAAAGCAATGGATGTCGAGTGGGTCTGACATAATATTGTGAGAGTCCAGTCCATAGTGGATCCAACATAATAGTAAGAGTCCAGTCCATAGTGGGGCCAGCAGGACACCATCCCGAGCGGAGACGGGTCAGCAGCGTAGAGATGTTCCCAGCCGATGCACAGGCGAGCGGTCCACCCCGGGTCCCGACTCTGGACAGCCAGCACTTCATCCATGGCCACCGGACCTGTGCCCCCCCCTCAAGGAAAAGGGGAGCAGAGGAGAAAAGAAAAGAAACGGCAGATCAACTGGTCCAACAGGGGGGCTATTTAAAGGCTAGAGTATACAAATGAGTTTTAAGATAGGACTTAAATGCTTCTACTGAGGTAGCATCTCTAATTGTTACCGGGAGGGCATTCCATAGTACTGGAGCCCCAATAGAAAACGCTCTATAGCCCGCAGACTTTTTTGGGGCTCTGGGAATCACTAATAAGCCGGAGTTCTTTGAACGCAGATTTCTTGCCGGGACATATGGTACAATGCAATCGACAAGATAGGACGGAGCTAGACCGTGTAGTATTTTATACGTAAGTAGTAAAACCTTAAAGTCACATCTTAAGTGCACAGGAAGCCAGTGCAGGTGAGCCAGTATAGGCGTAATATGATCAAACTTTCTTGTTCTTGTCAAAAGTCTAGCAGCCGCATTTTGTACCAACTGTAATTTTTTTTAATGCTAGACATAGGGAGACCCGAAAATAATACGTTACAGTAGTCGAGACGAGACGTAACGAACGCATGAATAATGATCTCAGCGTCGCTAGTGGATAAAATAGAACGAATTTTAGCGATATTACGGAGATGAAAGAAGGCCGTTTTAGTAACACTCTTAATGTGTGATTCAAAGGAGAGAGTTGGGTGGAAGATAAATCAAATCAAATCAAATCAACTTTATTTATAAAGCACATTTAAAATTTACCACAGGGGTAGCCAAAGTGCTGTACAATGAGCAGGTTAAAAGATAAAACGAGTATCGAGCAAACACAACACAACACAAACAGAACACGATAAAAAATAAATAATTAAAATAGAATTAATAAAAACATAAAAACATAAAAACAGGATCACAGCAGGTGTATTATGGGGCGCCATTGCAGGATGGATATCACTCAGTGTTAAAAGCCATGGAATAAAAGTATGTTTTTAAGAGAGATTTAAAAACAGGAAGAGAGGAGGCTTGTCTAACACTCAGGGGTAGGTCGTTCCAGAGCTTGGGAGCAGCAACGGCGAAAGCTCTGTCACCTCTAAGCTTCAGCCTTGTGTCAGGGACCGTCAACAGCAGCTGATCGGCTGATCTTAAGGATCGGGTGGGGCAGTAAGGCTGAAGGAGGTCGGAGAGATAGGTTGGCGCGAGGTTGTTTAGACATTTAAAAACAAATAAAAGGAGTTTAAAATGTATTCGGTAACGCACAGGGAGCCAGTGAAGGGACGCTAAAATAGGGGTGATGTGCTCACGTCTGCGGGTCTGTGTTAGCAGACGAGCAGCAGAGTTCTGCACGAGCTGCAGGCGGGCGAGGGAGGCCTGGCTAATGCCAACATACAGGGCATTACAGTAATCAAGACGAGTCGAGATAAAAGCGTGGATTAATTTCTCAAGATCATGTCTTGATAGAAGCGGTTTCACTTTCGCTATTTGCCGTAATTGATAAAAGCTTTTTTGAACGAAGCTGCTGATTTGTTTTTCGAATTTAAAATCTGAGTCATCTGAATAATACCCAGATTCTTTACTGATTCGCCTTGTGTAATTGTTTGGTTGTCAAATGTTAAGGTGGTATTATTAAATAAATGTCGGTGTTTAGCAGGACCGATAATCAGCATTTCCGTTTTCTTAGTGTTGAGTTGCAAGAAGTTAGCGGACATCCATTGTTTAATTTCATTAAGACACGCCTCCAGCTGACTACAATCCGGCGTGTTGGTCAGCTTTAGGGGCATGTAGAGTTTTAACCCCTCAAAATGCAACCTTTAAAGAGGAACTGCACTTTTTGGGGGGGAATTTTGCCTATCATTCCATTCCTACTCAGTGGCCTAGTGCAGTGTTTTTCAACCTTTTTTGAGCCAAGGCACATTTTTTGCGTTGTAAGAATGCAGAGGCACACCACCAGCAGAAATCATCAAAAAACAAAACTCAGTTGCCAGTAAAAAGTCGCAATTGTTGGATATGACTTTAAAGCATAACCAAGCATGCATCACTATAGCTCTTGTCTCAAAGTAGGTGTACTGTCACCACCTGTCACATCACACCCTGACTTATTTGGACTTTTTTGTTGTTTTCCTGTGTGTAGTGTTTTACTTCTTGTCTTGCGCTCCTATTTTGGTGGCTTTTTCTCTTTTTTTTTGGTATTTTCCTGTAGCAGTTTCATGTCTTCCTTACGCCATGAAGACGCAACCTGTGCATAATCATGACATAAAAAGCAAATAACCGCTACTTTTCAAAAAGAGAGGTAAAACAAAAGTAGTGAACAGAAGGAAAAAAATGATTGTGCTCATTTCCGCTTGTTAGCTTGGATGTTAACATGAATACACAATCATAAAAATAAAACTTGTTTCAGTGTGTTTGTAAGTGTCATGACTTGGTCTTGGGTGTTAGCTTTTCCGGGATGCAACGGAAAGTTGGCTCGGGCGAGACGGGAATGTAAGTACATTTTTATTTAAAGACTATAACTACAAAAACAGGAAGTAAACAAAAGGCGCGCACAATGGCAGAGAACAAACTATGAAACCAAATACTTGCACAAAGGCAAAAACTATGAACAACAAAAAACACTAACTGTGGCAATAATAAACAAAACTTACTTGGCATGGACAAAAAGCAGCAGCGTGAACGATGGACATGAAAAAATAGCAGCAAGGGTCTTAAGGGTGTGTGGAGAGTGTGCAGAAGCATACATGTGGAGATGTCACCAGAAAGACAAACTGAAAAACAATGAACTTAAATACTACAGACATGATTAACGAAAACAGGTGCGTGACTCAAAACGTGAAACAGGTGCGTGACGTGACAGGTGAAAACTAATGGGTTGCTATGGTGACAAACAAGAGTGCACAATGAGTCCAAACGTGGAACAGGTGAAACTAATGGGTAATCATGGAAACAAGACAAGGGAGTGAAAAGCCAGAAACTAAAAAGTCCAATAACTAAATAAAACATGACTAAGACAAAAACATGATCACACAGACATGACAGTAAGTACTTTTTGAGCTCACTCAACTATACCATACTCATTTTGGCAACAATAATTGTGATAAGAACCTTTCCTATTGTTACATCCCGAGACCCAAAAGTAGTTTTGCTTTTGTTCAGTTATTGTGCAGAAGATGTTTATTGTGTTTAAAAAAAAAAAGTAGTATTCAATACCACAAATTGAATACATCATCTGATTTACAACAATTCAAGCAAACTATTATATTTAGTTTATATTATTTAATATTTCCCGCATCTACTTTGTCAAGAATATGTCAGTTGTTTGTATCCTTCTTTGTGTGGACATTGTTGATTGTCATGTCATGTTCGGGTGTACATTGTGGACGCCGTCTTTGCTCCAGAGTAAGTCTTTGCTGTCTTTTTCTCTTATTTTGGTATTTTCCTGTAGCAGTTTCATGTAAGGATGTCCGCTAATGGCTTTTTGCCGATATCCGATATTACGATATTGTCCAACTCTTAATTACCGATACCGATATCAACCGATACTGATATATACAGTCATGGAATTAACACATTATTATGCCTAATTTGGACAACCAGGTATGGTAAAGAAAAGGTCATTTAAAAAAAATAAATAAATAAATAAAATAAGATAAGTAAATTAAAAACATTTTCTTGAATAAAAAAAGAAAGTAAAACAATATAAAAACAGTTACATAGAAACTAGTAATTAATGAAAATGAGTCAAATTATGTGTTAAAGGTTAGTACTATTAGTGGACCAGCAGCACGCACAATCATGTGTGCTTACGGACTGTATCCCTTGCAGACTGTATTGATATATATTGATATATAATGTAGGAACCTACCAGAATATTAATAACAGAAAGAAACAACCCTTTTGTGTGAATGAGTGTAAATGGGGGAGGGAGGTTTTTTGGGTTGGTGCACTAATTGTAATCTTGTGTTTTTTATGTTGATTTAATAAAAAATAAAATAAAATAAAAAGGATACCGATAATAAAAAAAAACGATAATTTCCAATATTACATTTTAAGGCATTTAACGTCCGATAATATTGGACATCTCTAGCTTCCTTTGAGCGATATTTACCGCATCTACTTTGTTTTAGCAATCAAACATTTTTCAGTTGTTTTTATCCTTCTTTGGGGGGACATTGTTGATTGTCATGTTCGGATGTACATTGTGGACACCGTCTTTGCTCCACAGTAAGTCTTTGCTGTCGTCCAGCATTCTGTTTTTGTTTACTTTGAAGCCAGTTCAGTTTTAGTTTCGTTCTGCATAGCCTTCCCTAAGCCTTTTCTTAGGGGCACTTACCTTTTGTTTATTTTTGGTTTAAGCATTAGACACCTTTTTACCTGCACCCTGCCTCCCGCTGTTTCCCACATCTACAAAACAATTAGCTACCGGCTGCCACCTACTGATATGGAAGAGTATTACACGGTTACTCTGCTGAGCTCTAGACAGCACCGACACTCAACAACAACACATCATTTACAGACTATAATTACTGGTTTGCAAAAAATATTTTTAACCCAAATAGGGGAAATTAGAGAATCTCTCACGGCACACCAGACTGTATCTCACGGCACACTAGTGTGCCGCGGCACAGTGGTTGAAAAACACTGGCCTAGTGGTTAGAGCAGGGGTGGGCAATTAATTTTTACCGGGGGCCGCATGAGCAACCTGAGCACTGCTGGAGGGCCACACCGACAATATTTCAATTAAATTTTGCTCAAATTATTTTTGATATACCGTAAGATAAATAATAATAATAATAATAATTGTATTTAACCTAACTTAACTTTATACAAAAGCAGTTTTATTTTGAACACTGTCTTACACAACACTTCCTGATGTATAATACAATGCAAAAATGTCAATTTATGTCACTTTATCCTGCATCCTCTTTAAAAGTCCAACATTTTTCCCCGTCAGATTTGCACAACCATCTGTTGTCACACCTGCCAGCTTGTCCCATTTCAGTCCTAACATGTCCAAACACGCATTTACCTATGTGAACAAGACATTACCTGTGGTTGTCTCTTTAATTGACTGCATGGCTGCCAGCTACTCCCTGATTTGAAAGTCTGCGGTTATCCCACGCATACTTGCCAACCCTCCCGGATTGTCCGGGAGACTCCCGAAATTCAGCGCCTCTCCCGAAAACCTCCCGGAACAAATTTTCTCCCGAAATTCAGGCGGACCGAGTGAGCCTGTTTTCATGTCCGCTTTCCCACAATATAAACAGCGTGCCTGCCCAATGACGTTATAATGTAGAATGATCGAGGGCGAGTTCTTGGTTTCTTATGTGGGTTTATTGTTAGGCAGTTTCATTAACGTCCTCCCAGCGCGGTAACAACACACAACAACAACAGTCACGTTTTCGTCTACCGTAAAGCAGTTTGTCTGCCGTAAACAGCAATGTTGTGACACTCTTAAACATGACAATACTGCCATCTACTGTACATGCATATGTGACAATAACATCTAGGGCTTTTAGAGAGTGCAGTGCACAACTGCGCACACAACAAGGAGACGAAGCAGGAGAACGAGGAAGATACAGCCCTGGCGACGCCGACGACAAGTAAGATGAAGAAATAAGCTTGTAAGTTCCAAGCCGCAGCTGCGATTGGACCTGGATAGCCTTCGGGAAGAAGTAGTGGACTACCAAGTGCTTGGCAGTGAAGATCTTCCTCAGGAAGCAAAGATTGACCGGTTATTTGTATATATAATAAAATAAATAAATAAATATATATATATATATATATATACAATAAATTACATAAATATACATATATATATATATATATAGCTAGAATTCACTGAAAGTCAAGTATTTCTTATATATATATATATATATATATATATATATATATATATGTATGTGTGGGAAAAAAATCACAAGACTATTTCATCTCAATCTGATTGACAAACACTTTCCCAAAGACAACATCCTAAGAAAAGTATTCAACAAGAACAACATTAAATTGAGCTACAGCTGCATGAACAATATACAACAAATCATCTCAAACCACAACAAAACAATTGCAAATGAGCCGTCGGCCCTCAGACAGAGCGACTCCAAAACCAACAAAGGATGTAATTGTCGAAAGAAACCTGATTGCCCTCTCAACGGGGGGTGCTTACAAACATCAGTTGTCTACCAATCTAAGGTAATACGCAAGGACATTAACACATCCGACACATATGTAGGATTAACCGAGGGAGAATTCAAAACCAGATGGAACAATCACAAGGCTTCTTTCAGGAACAAAAACCTGCGAAATACCACAGAACTCAGCAAACACATTTGGGACCTCAAAGACAATAATGTTGAATATTCAATAACATGGCAAATTCTTGCATCCAGCACACCTTACAATAGTGGTAATAAAAGATGCAACCTATGCTTGAAAGAGAAACTGTTTATTATTTACCGTCCAGACCTGTCATCCCTCAACAAGCGCAGCGAAATTGTAACAACATGCCGCCATAGACGGAAACACCTCCTAGGTAACACATGAGACAATCACCACGCCCCTAGGCCAGCCTGTACCCACCCACTCTGTGCCCTATATAAACCATGGTATGCGAATGCTCCCATTAAAATCTCCTGACGATTGAGGGTACCCCCCCTCATGAAACAGGCCTGTAAAAGAGATGAAATAGTCTTGTGATTTTTTTCCCACACATACATATATTGCGCTCTACTACGGTATCGAGCACTATTTTTTGGATAACCTTATTAAGACATATATATATATATATATATATATATATATATATATATATATATATATATATATATATATATATATATATATATATATATATATATATATATATATATATATATATAAAATAAATATATATAAATATATATATATATATATTTATTTATTTTATTTTATTTATATATATATAAATATATATATATATAAATAAATATATATATATATATAAATATATATAAATATATATATATATATATAAATATATATAAATATATATATATATATATAAAAATATATATACATATTTATATATATATATGTGTGTGTATATATATATATATATATATATATATATATATATATATATATATATATATATATATATATATATATATGAAATACTTGAATTCTAGCTGTAAATATACTCCTCCCCTTTTAGCCACGCTCCCAACCACGCCCCCGCCCCATTAGCATTCTAAATCGTAAAAGTCAGTTAACAATGGAGTAGTGTTTTATCAAAATGTATTTCGGTACTTTTCGATATTTTTCTAAATAAAGGGGACCATAAAAATGGCATTTTTGGCTTTATTTTAACAAAAAATCTAGGGTACATTAAAAATATGTTTCTTATTGCAAGTTCGTCCTTAAATAAAATAGTGAACATACAAGACAACTTGTCTTTTAGTAGTAAGTAAACAAACAAAGGCTCCTAATTTAGCTACTGACAAATGCAGTAACATATTGTCATTTATCTACCTATTATTTTGTCAACATTATTAAGGACAAGTGGTAGAAAATGAATTATTAATCTACTTGTTCATTTACTGTTAATATCTGCTTACTTTCTCTTTTAACATGCTCTGTCTACACTTCTGTTCAAATGTAATAATCACTTATTCTTCTGTTGTTTGGATACTTTACATTAGTTTTGAATGATACCACAAATTTAGGTATCAATCCGATACCAAGTAGTTACAGGACCATACATTGGTCATATTCAAAGTCCTTATGTGTCCAGGGACATATTTCCTGAGTTTATAAACATAATATATATTTTTTTAAACGAAAGAAGATTTTGTGATGCTAAAAAAAATATCGATGTAAACATAGTAGTATCGACTAGATACACTCCTGTACTTGGTATGATTACAGTGGATGTTAGGTGTAGATCCACCCATGGCGTTTGTTTACATTTTGATGTCGGTGAGCTACGGTGTGTAGTGAAGCATGTTTAGAGGATTAGTGATTTAGAAGTAGCTAAAACACTGCAGACCGCGGCTGGACTTTAGCCGCTAGCTAGCTAGCCATGTCTTAAAGCACCTCTTCCTAAGGGCGTTTCAGTGTTAGAACTTCACCTCTATCATTAGTTTTTAAGCCAAAATGCGTCCGTTCTCCCTTTTCTGTCTACACACTGTGTCTGTTTGTAAGTACTCAGTGATTGTGCACTGCCGAACATGCTCCTCGGCTCCTAATGACTGTGCACCAGTGCACAAAGCAAGGTCCATAAAGACATAGATGACAGAGTCTGGTGCGGATGAACTTGACTGGCCTGCACAGAGTCCTGACCCGATAGAACACCTTTGAGTTTAATTAGAACGGAGACTGAGAGCCAGGCCTTCTTGACCAACATCAGTGTGTGACCTCACCAATGCGCTTTTGGAAGAATGGTGGAAAATTCCTAAAAACACACTCGGCAACCTTGTGGACAGCCTTCCTAGAAGAGTTGAAGCTGTAATAGCTGCAAAAGGTGGACCCGCATCATATTGAACCCTATGGGTTAGGAATGGGATGGCACTTCAAGTTCTTATGTGAGTCAAGGCAGGTGGCCAAAAACTTTTGGCAATATAGTGTACACTGTTAAAAAAAAAAAAAAAAGTTGAGAAAACGCAAATTTTCAAGGCAACATGATGCAACAAGTTTTTTTGCGTTTTCTCAACTTTTGACTACTGCTGGCCAGACACTGTTTTGGTACACCCTACTTGCCAACCTTGAGACCTCCGATTTCGGGAGGTGGGGGGTGGGGGCGTGGTCGGGGTGGGGCGGGGCGTGGCTGGGGGCGTGGTTAAGAGGGGAGGAGTATATTGACAGCTATAATTCACCAAGTCAAGTATTTCATACATATATATATATATATATATATACATATATATATATATAGCGAGAATACCAAGAAGCGCATATGCCAAATTTTCAAAGAGAACGGCCTACGGATCACGATTGAAGCCAACAAGCAAACCGTCAACTTCCTTGACGTCACTTTCAACCTGAGAAATAACAGCTACCAACCATTCACGAAACCCAACACAACACTCCAATACGTGCACCATGACAGCAACCACCCACCCACCACCACAAAAAGAATACCTACCGGAATCAATAAAAGGCTATCGATGCTGTCATCTAGCAAAGCTGAATTTGACCAAGCAACCCCCCCGTACCAAAAAGCCCTTGATGAAAGCGGATACAATTTCACCCTCACCTATGAACCCACGCCAGGAAACCAGCCAAAAAAGAACAGAAAACGGAACGACATCATCTGGTACAACCCCCCATACAGCAAAAACGTCTCAACGAACATTGGACACAAATTCCTCAATCTGATTGACAAACACTTTCCCAAAGACAACATCCTAAGAAAAGTATTCAACAAGAACAACATTAAATTGAGCTACAGCTGCATGAACAATATACGACAAATCATCTCAAACCACAACAAAACAATTGCAAATGAGCCGTCGGCCCCCAGACAGAGCGACTCCAAAACCAACAAAGGATGTAACTGTCGAAAGAAACCTGATTGCCCTCTCAACGGGGGGTGCTTACAAACATCAGTTGTCTACCAATCTAAGGTAATACGCAAGGACATTAACACATCCGACACATATGTAGGATTAACCGAGGGAGAATTCAAAACCAGATGGAACAATCACAAGGCTTCTTTCAGGAACAAAAACCTGCGAAATACCACAGAACTCAGCAAACACATTTGGGACCTCAAAGACAATAATGTTGAATATTCAATAACATGGCAAATTCTTGCATCCAGCACACCTTACAATAGTGGTAATAAAAGATGCAACCTATGCTTGAAAGAGAAACTGTTTATTATTTACCGTCCAGACCTGTCATCCCTCAACAAGCACAGCGAAATTGTAACAACATGCCGCCATAGACGGAAACACCTCCTAGGTAACACATGAGCCAATCACCACGCCCCTAGGCCAGCCTGTACCCACCCACTCTGTGCCCTATATAAACCATGGTATGCGAATGCTCCCATTAAAATCTCCTGACGATTGAGGGTACCCCCCCTCATGAAACAGGCCTGTAGAGATGAAATAGTCTTGTGATTTTTTTTCCCACACATACATATATATATATATATATATATATATATATATATATATATATATATATATATATATCCATCCATCCATCCATCTTCTTCCGCTTATCCGAGGTCGGGTCGCGGGGGCAGCAGCCTAAGCAGGGAAGCCCAGACTTCCCTCTCCCCAGCCACTTCGTCCAGCTCCTCCCGGGGGATCCCGAGGCGTTCCCAGGCCAGCCGGGAGACATAGTCTTCCCAACGTGTCCTGGGTCTTCCTCGTGGCCTCCTACCGGTCGGACATGCCCTAAACACCTCCCTAGGGAGGTGCTCGGGTGGCATCCTGACCAGATGCCCGAACCACCTCATCTGGCTCCTCTCGATGCGGAGGAGCAGCGGCTTTACTTTGAGCTCCCCCCGGATGACAGAGCTTCTCACCCTATCTCTAAGGGAGAGCCCCGCCACCCGGCGGAGGAAACTCATTTCGGCCGCTTGTACCCGTGATCTTGTCCTTTCGGTCATAACCCAAAGCTCATGACCATAGGTGAGGATGGGAACGTAGATCGACCGGTAAATTGAGAGCTTTGCCTTCCGGCTCAGCTCCTTCTTCACCACAACGGATCGATACAGCGTCCGCATTACTGAAGTAATGCGGACATATATATATATATATATATATATATATATACATCCTGAAAATATGCAAACAAAACTGTGTTTAGATAATTGATACTTCAAACTTGCAGAAATAAATATTAAGGATTATAACATAACTTGGCTTCTGAGAGTTTCAAAATGTAAGGAATAAAATGCTAAAGTTGTTGATAAACAAGCAATTATTTTAATAATTAAATATGGTCATTTTAAATGAATTATTATGATAATTTAAAATCAATTATTTCAAATATGTTTATTTTAATGTATAATTCTATGGCTGGATGTAATAAGGAGTCACGAAAAAATGCAAATAAAAATACAATTAATTTTGATGTTTTTAGCAAAATATAGTAAAAATGTATTTAGTTTTTTTTTTTTTTTAATTAATAAATATATTTATTTTCAGGTAAGATAAACATAATAATACAATGTATCTCTAGTCTGGATGATTTAGTTCTTGTCACCCTGTTGTCCTCCCGTCATGAAAAAAGGCTGTCCTCACTCAGGTCCGCATGGAGCTGGAGGGGGCGTGGCTTCCAGCTCCGGCTGAAAATCGGGAGATTTTCGGGAGAATATTTGTCCCGGGAGCTTTTCGGGAGAGGCGCTGAATTTCGGGAGTCTCCCGGAAAATTCGGGAGGGTTGGCAAGTATGTGGTACACTGAAAAAAATATGATTTGCAATTGTTGGACTAATTATAGTTTTCAAGTTAGTCAGACTCAGAAATAAGGTTTCACTGGGTTTAACTACCAAAACAGTGTCTGACCAGCAGTAGTCAAAAGTTGAGAAAACGCAAAAAACCTTGTTGCATCATGTTGCCTTGAAAATTTGCGTTTTCTCAACTTTTTTTTTTTTTACCGTGTACGTTGCCATCCAAGCAACGTCTTTTTCATGGACGCCCCTGCTTATTTCAGCACATAGTACTAGACTGGCCTGCCCGTAGTCCAGACCTGTCTCCCATTGAAAATGTGTGGCGCATTATGAAGCCTGAAATACCACAACGGAGACCCCCGGACTGTTGAACAACTTAAGCTGTACATCAAGCAAGAATGGGAAATAATTCCACCTGAGAAGCTTAAAAATGTGTCTCCTCAGTTCCCAAACGTTTACTGAGTGTTGTTAAAAGGAAAGGCCATGTAACACAGTGGTGAACATGCCCTTTCCCAACTACTTTGGCACGTGTTGCAGCCATGAAATTCTAAGTTCATTATTATTTGCAACATCAAATATGTTGTCTTTGTAGTGCATTCAATTGAATATGGGTTGAAAATTTATATTTACATCTAACACAATTTCCCAACTCATATGGAAACAGGGTTTGTACCATTTACACAACATGCCAACTTCATTGCTTTTGGGTTTTGTAATAGCGGTATACCGCCCAACCTGATTGCAGATGTAGATCCAAAATCCAAAAAGAAGGCAAAAGTGGGCTGCATGCCCTCTGATGGAGTTGTATACAAACAGGAAATCATCTATTACATGCCGACCAATCACGGCCAGATTTTTTTTTTAGGAGGTGTTCACCACGCTACGTGGGTTTCCGGGGGGAGAAGCAAGTCCATGCTGGTGTCTTGACACAGGAGCATTTTTCAGGTGTCACAGACTGAACCCGGCGACAAGCAACAAAATCAATCAATCAATCAATCTTTATTTATATACGGTAGCCCTAAATCACAAGTGTCTCAAAGGGCTGCACAAGCCACAACGACATCCTCGGTACAAAGCCCACATAAGGGCAAGGAAAAACTCACCCCAGTGGGACGTCGATGTGAATGACTATGAGAAACCTTGGAGAGGACCGCATATGTGGGTAACCCCCCCCCTCTAGGGGAGACCGAAAGCAATGGATGTCGAGTGGGTCTGACATAATATTGTGAGAGTCCAGTCCATAGTGGATCCAACATAATAGTAAGAGTCCAGTCCATAGTGGGGCCAGCAGGACACCATCCCGAGCGGAGACGGGTCAGCAGCGCAGAGATGTTCCCAGCCGATGCACAGGCGAGCGGTCCACCCCGGGTCCCGACTCTGGACAGCCAGCACTTCATCCATGGCCACCGGACCTGTGCCCCCCCCCCCCCCCCCCTCAAGGAAAAGGGGAGCAGAGGAGAAAAGAAAAGAAACGGCAGATCAACTGGTCTAACAGGGGGGCTATTTAAAGGCTAGAGTATACAAATGAGTTTTAAGATGGGACTTAAATGCTTCTACTGAGGTAGCATCTCTAATTGTTACCGGGAGGGCATTCCATAGTACTGGAGCCCCAATAGAAAACGCTCTATAGCCCGCAGACTTTTTTTGGGCTCTGGGAATCACTAATAAGCCGGAGTTCTTTGAACGCAGATTTCTTGCCGGGACATATGGTACAATGCAATCGACAAGATAGGACGGAGCTAGACCGTGTAGTATTTTATACGTAAGTAGTAAAACCTTAAAGTCACATCTTAAGTGCACAGGAAGCCAGTGCAGGTGAGCCAGTATAGGCGTAATATGATCAAACTTTCTTGTTCTTGTCAAAAGTCTAGCAGCCGCATTTTGTACCAACTGTAATTTTTTAATGCTAGACATAGGGAGACCCGAAAATAATACGTTACAGTAGTCGAGACGAGACGTAACGAACGCATGAATAATGATCTCAGCGTCGCTAGTGGACAAAATGGAACGAATTTTAGCGATATTACGGAGATGAAAGAAGGCCGTTTTAGTAACACTCTTAATGTGTGATTCAAAGGAGAGAGTTGGGTGGAAGATAATACCCAGATTCTTTACTGATTCTCCTTGTGTAATTGTTTGGTTGTCAAATGTTAAGGTGGTATTATTAAATAAATGTCGGTGTTTAGCAGGACCGATAATCAGCATTTCCGTTTTCTTGGCGTTGAGTTGCAAGAAGTTAGCGGACATCCATTGTTTAATTTCATTAAGACACGCCTCCAGCTGACTACAATCCGGCGTGTTGGTCAGCTTTAGGGGCATGTAGAGTTGGGTGTCATCAGCATAACAATGAAAGCTAACACCGTATTTGCGTATGATGTCGCCTAGCGGCAGCATGTAATGACTAAAGAGTGCAGGGCCAAGAACCGAACCCTGAGGAACTCCGCACGTTACCTTAACATAGTCCGAGGTCACATTATTATGGGAGACGCATTGCATCCTGTCAGTAAGATAAGAGTTAAACCACGACAAAGCTAAGTCTGACATACCAATACGTGTTTTGATACGCTCTAATAAAATATTATGATCGACGGTATCGAAAGCAGCGCTAAGATCAAGAAGCAGCAACATAGATGACGCATCAGAATCCATCGTTAGCAGTAGATCATTAGTCATTTTTGCGAGGGCTGTCTCCGTAGAGTGATTTGCGCTGAAACCGGATTGAAAAGGTTCACAGAGATTGTTAGACACTAAGTGTTCATTTAGCTGCTGTGCGACAATTTTTTCGAGGATTTTCGAAATAAAGGGAAGGTGGGACACCGGTCGGTAGTTTACCATGAGGTGAGGATCAAGGTTAGGTCTTTTGAGCAGAGGATGAATAACCGCTTTCTTGAATGCTAGGGGAACAGTGCCAGAGGAAAGTGATACGTTTATAATATTTAGCACTGATGGACCTAATAATACAAAAAGCTCCTTGATAAGTTTCCCAGGAAGTGGGTCGAGTAAACATGTTGTTTGTTTTATCCCACTTACACGCTGTAATAGTTCCTCTAATGTTATTTCATCAAAAAGAGAGAGACTATTTTGTATTGCAGTATCCGTCGTAGATACAGTTGTATCTGTGTTCATAGAACCCAGTTGTAGCTGGGATGCGTTGTCTTTAATCTCCTTTCTAATGAGTTCAATTTTCTTATTAAAGAAATTCATAAAGTCATCTGCCGAGTGGGTGGAGCTATTGGGAGGAGTCCCTTGTTGGGTTAGCGATGATACTGTACTAAACAAAAATTTAGGGTCGTTTTTGTTGAGGCGGATGAGATTTGAGTAATATTTAGCTTTAGCTAAGGTAAGCATGCGTTTATACAATATTAAACTATCACTCCATGCTTGATGGAAAACCTCAAGCTTGGTCGCGCGCCATTTGCGTTCCAACTTTCTACATGATAATTTATGAGCTCTGGTTTCCTCTGTAAACCATGGGGTGCGCCTTTTAGGGGCCCTTTTTTGTTTTAGCGGTGCTATACTATCAATGGTTTTGCGCAGGGCATTGTCAAAGTTGTTAGTGAGGTTATCAATAGAGCCGACATAATTTGGGAATGGTGCCATTACCGAAGGCAGTAGGTCAGCAAGAGTCATCGTTGTGGCAGCATTAATGTTGCGGCTGCTATAGCAGTTATTATTATTATTAGTTTGTTGCGTACATGGAGAGCAGCGAAGCGTATTTAAGGGTATAAAAATGTAAAAAAAAAAAAATGTGTACAGTGTGTTATGTTGGCATGTCTGCAATCACACAATTCCCCAAAGCAAAGAAACTTTACGTCTAATTGCCAGAGTGAACCAGGAGGTATCTGTCAGTCATGCTCAACTCAAGTGCACCGCGCCACTTGGCAACAAGCAACATCCTACCACATTTAAACACAGACCTGCTTCGGGGTTACGAGTTTTTTTCAGGATACGACCTGTGTGTCGGCTAACTGTTATGCTTTATGCATACTTGCCAACCCTCCCGAATTTTCCGGGAGACTCCCGAAATTCAGCGCCTCTCCCGAAAAACTCCCGGGACAAATATTCTCCCGAAAATCTCCCGATTTTCAGCCGGAGCTGGAGGCCACGCCCCCTCCAGCTCCATGCGGACCTGAGTGAGGACAGCCTTTTTTCGTGACGGGAGGACAACAGGGTGACAAGAACTAAATCATCCAGACTAGAGATAAATTGTATTATTATGTTTATTTTACCTAAAAATAAATATATTTATTAATTAAAAAAAACAAAAAACTAAATACAGTTTTACTATATTTTGCTAAAAACATCAAAATTAATTGTATTTTTATTTGTATTTTTTCGTGACTCCTTATTACATCCAGCCATAGAATTATACACTAAAATAAACATATTTCAAATAATTGATTTTAAATTATCATGATAATTCATTTAAAATGACCATATTTAATTATTAAAATAATTGCTTGTTTATCAACAACTTTAGCATTTTATTCATTACATTTTGAAACTCTCAGAAGCCAAGTTATGTTATATTCCTTAATATTTATTTATGAAAGTTTGAAGTATCAATTATCTAAACACAGTTTTGTTTGCATATTTTCAGGATGTAAATATCTACATATATATATATATATATATATATATATATATATATATATATATATATATATATATATACATACAGGTAAAAGCCAGTAAATTAGAATATTTTGAAAAACTTGATTTATTTCAGTAATTGCATTCAAAAGGTGTAACTTGTACATTATATTTATTCATTGCACACAGACTGATGCATTCAAATGTTTATTTCATTTAATTTTGATGATTTGAAGTGGCAACAAATGAAAATCCAAAATTCCGTGTGTCACAAAATTAGAATATTACATAAGGCTAATACAAAAAAGGGATTTTTAGAAATGTTGGCCAACTAAAAAGTATGAAAATGAAAAATATGAGCATGTACAATACTCAATACTTGGTTGGAGCTCCTTTTGCCTCAATTACTGCGTTAATGCGGCGTGGCATGGAGTCGATGAGTTTCTGGCTCTGCTCAGGTGTTATGAGAGCCCAGGTTGCTCTGATAGTGGCCTTCAACTCTTCTGCGTTTTTGGGTCTGGCATTCTGCATCTTCCTTTTCACAATACCCCACAGATTTTCTATGGGGCTAAGGTCAGGGGAGTTGGCGGGCCAATTTAGAACAGAAATACCATGGTCCGTAAACCAGGCACGGGTAGATTTTGCGCTGTGTGCAGGCGCCAAGTCCTGTTGGAACTTGAAATCTCCATCTCCATAGAGCAGGTCAGCAGCAGGAAGCATGAAGTGCTCTAAAACTTGCTGGTAGACGGCTGCGTTGACCCTGGATCTCAGGAAACAGAGTGGACCGACACCAGCAGATGACATGGCACCCCAAACCATCACTGATGGTGGAAACTTTACACTAAATCAGGCAACGTGGATCCTGTGCCTCTCCTGTCTTCCTCCAGACTCTGGGACCTCGATTTCCAAAGGAAATGCAAAATTTGCTTTCGTCAGAAAACATGACTTTGGACCACTCAGCAGCAGTCCAGCTGGTGTCGGTCCACTCTGTTTCCTGAGATCCAGGGTCAACGCAGCCGTCTACCAGCAAGTTTTAGAGCACTTCATGCTTCCTGCTGCTGACCTGCTCTATGGAGATGGAGATTTCAAGTTCCAACAGGACTTGGCGCCTGCACACAGCGCAAAATCTACCCGTGCCTGGTTTACGGACCATGGTATTTCTCTTCTAAATTGTCCCGCCAACTCCCCTGACCTTAGCCCCATAGAAAATCTGTGGGGTATTGTGAAAAGGAAGATGCAGAATGCCAGACCCAAAAACGCAGAAGAGTTGAAGGCCACTATCAGAGCAACCTGGGCTCTCATAACACCTGAGCAGTGCCAGAAACTCATCGACTCCATGCCACGCCGCATTAACGCAGTAATTGAGGCAAAAGGAGCTCCAACCAAGTATTGAGTATTGTACATGCTCATATTTTTCATTTTCATACTTTTCAGTTGGCCAACATGTCTAAAAATCCCTTTTTTGTATTAGCCTTAAGTAATATTCTAATTTTGTGACACACGGAATTTTGGATTTTCATTTGTTGCCACTTCAAATCATCAAAATTAAATGAAATAAACATTTGAATGCATCAGTCTGTGTGCAATGAATAAATATAATGTACAAGTTACACCTTTTGAATGCAATTACTGAAATAAATCAAGTTTTTCAAAATATTTTAATTTACTGGCTTTTACCTGTATATATATAATATGTATGAAATACTTGACTTGGTATGGCTTTATGTTGCGAGCTGAAATTCGGGTTACAAGCCTCCCCGCCGCGAGTGAATGTGAGGGCATGAAAGTTATTCTCAACAGTGGACATTTATCCATGAAAATATGGAGAAGCTGCGGATGTTGTGTTTATATTGTACAGAATTTTGTATTTTGTATATTATACATGATTGCTTATTATTTTTATTGGATAGTAGTCTGTTTATTTAAATTAGTTTTATCTTTATTACCTCTGGTGTAATTCCTTTTCATCCCATATTTGTTCCCACTGCCGCACCTTAAATTGGAGTCCTTAATCTCGTTACATGCAAATATAATGACAATAAAGTCCATTCTATTTTATTCTTCTATTCTAACGGAGAAGTAGCTGGAAGGAGACGCCGCAAGGCAAATACTGTACATTATTATTACATTACTTTATATAACTACTGTAGTTGTTTTTATTACATTATATTGTTTGTTTGTTTTAATATAATATTATATAAAAGTTTTTTTTTCATGAAGGCATTCATTTCAATGTTTTTGCGTCACAAAACCATTTAAATGTGTATTCTGAGGTACTACTGTATATGTCAGGGGTGTCCAAACTTTTTCCACTAAGGGCCACATACTCAAATGTGAAAGCATTTGGGGGCCATTCTAATATTTTATTTTGTAAAAAAAATTTTTTAATAAAACTAAATAAAAAACAGACCTATATATTCAAAAACAGATATTTGTGTCAGCTTTGTGTCAAACAATAGGTGACCAAAGACATCAGGTCAAAAGAAAGAGCTAACATGTTAGTTTATAGTTTAAAATGATATATTGTTATTTATGTGATTTGGGTGCAGATAAATGTAAATCAAATAAAAAAACAAATAAAACTAAAATAAAGTAAAAGCACTCAGCTGCCAACCATGTAACAAAGAGTGAAAACGTCTTAATTAATGATGAGTTAGAATTTGGTGTGACTATAGGGCAGTCCTATGACCCCAGGGAACATACTTTATCAGTATCATGCTTCAAAGCCCTCGTTTCGAAAATCTGTGCACTACAAAACGTGCTCATTAATCCTGACTTCCTCAATTTGATTAAAAAATTATTATTTTTTTAATGCTCTAATTGTTTTATTCATTTTTGTTTTATTCGGTAAAGTTGTGCTCCTAAGTTGATGTTGTTGATCAATTACAATTCATAATTAATTATTGAGTTTATTTAATTTTATTTTTCAGTATCAAATGGTTAAAAAAAAATGTTAACAGTTAAAATAAAGATTTAATTGATGCCCTTAAAATTGTCTCGAATATACGGCCTAAAAACAATGTTAATAAAGTTATTAGTTGTTGTAAGTTGATCTGTATTTATTTTTGTTTTCTTTAATGTTAATAAGGATACAATGTTATGCAGAGGTGTACTTATAACAGTCTTATAGTAGTTATAGTTTGACTCGGGGGGCCACAAACAGGAACTAAGGGAGTCCAAAACTAACAGAAAATAACAAAACAGCAGAGGTGGGACCAAGTCATTGTTTTGCAAGTCACAAGTAAGTCTCAAGTCTTTGCCCTCAAGTCCGAGTCAAGTCCCGAGTCAAGACAGGCAAGCCCCGAGTCAAGTCCAAAGTCAAGACTGGAAAGTCTCAAGTCAAGTCCTAAGTCCTGCATTTTGAGTTTCGAGTCCTTTCAAGTCCTTTTAACCACAGACTAATATATTAACACAGATTGTGTATGATTTTCAAACGCTGTATTTATTTATTAAAACAAGTGCATTTTAAATTGCAGGAAAGAAAATTGTGCTGACATTGCACTTTATAATAGCACTATTAACCAGTCATTTTAAACATTAACTCATTCCTTTACAGAACAAACACATTGAAAAATAAAGTGCAAATGTACTTATTTGTACAAAAGTGTTAACATTGAAAAAACATGACATATACGTGAACATAACAAAAAAGTTGTACTTTTTATATGTCAGGGCCCTATGCTGCATTGCATTTGCAAAAGACCAAATTAGCCAAGAGTCTGTCAGTCATTTGTGCACGATGGGGGCGTAGTATGATGCCACCATGGCTGAAAACTCGCTCCACTGGAGCACTGGAGGCAGGCACTGCCAAGACTCTCATGGCCACTCGTAACAGTGAAGGAAGAGTCTTCATGTCCAATGCCCAGAACAAAAGGGGGGAGAGAGTTTTTTTGGGTTGGTGCACTACTTGTAAGTGTATCTTGTGTTTTTTATGTTGATTTAATTAAAAAAAGAAAAAAAATATATATATATATTTCTTGTGCGGCCCGATACCAATCGATCCACGGACCAGTAGCGGGCCGCGGCCCGGTGGTTGGGGACCACTGAGGTAAACAACCAACAGTATGTCAGAAAGCTAGCTAAAACGGTACACATATTCATAATATAGTATACATTTTAACTGACCTTTATTTTACTATTTTTGTCTTTTTTTAGGTGGCTAAAATACGCGGTGCTGCTGACCGCCGTCTAACGTTACGTGTGATATATTGACTAACGTAACCCTGCTTAAAAAAAATCACTGAACAAAAAGTATGAATAAGGTAGTGAACTGCAACAGATTCCCGTGTTTGCAATAACGTTATAACGTTAGCAGTGAGTTTACAGCCTCACTGATTTAACTACACAGCAAATAAAAGTCACGTTACTTAGCCAATAAACGTTATCTTACATTCAAAACTTACCCTTCTTTGTGCAACTTCAAATGCCGGACGAAGTTGGAAGTTGTTTCCTCTCCATCAGTAATTTTGGAACCGCATGTGTTGCATATCGCAAACCGTTTTGTGTTGACCACCTCGTAATTTTTATACCCAAACGAAATTATTTTAGGTATCATTTTTTGTTCACTGGCGTGTGGTTTGGACATGTCTTCTTCGTTGGTTGTCCTGCAATTTGATTGGATGAATGCTGTGTGATGAAAACAAAGTAGATCTAATTTGATTGGCTGTTGTACTGAGAGCACACCAGCTGACACACGCAACGCTGATAGACAAGTACACAATGAAAAATACGGAGCGCTCCCGAATAACTTTTTCATCTTTGGGTTTTGGGGAAAGTAGCAAGTCATGTCAAGTCATGTCAATTGAAAAGGCTCAAGTCCAAGTGAAGTCACAAGTCATTGATGTTAAAGTCTAAGTCGAGTTGCAAGTCTTTTTACATATTGTCAAGTCGAGTCTAAAGTCATCAAATTCATGACTCGAGTCTGACTCGAGTCCAAGTCATGTGACTCGAGTCCACACCTCTGCAAAACAGGATGGTGTTCCATGCTTGATAGGAAGACCGTGGTCATTAGCTGTTCATCAATAACTATAAGTATGAATTGGAGTCTTTTGTTATTAAAGTTGACAAGGGCGACATTGCTGTAAGACGAGTTGAGGATGGTTGTCGGACGTGTGTGTTACGATGTCACAGCAGCGGAACCTGCTGAAGCGTTACTTTGGGAACCGCTGTTGACCTTTCGAGCTGCTGACTGCACACGCCGTGTACCGCCATGAATATGCTGCGACGGCCGAATGCTAATTTGGTTAGTGGCGTGTCAAATGCGCCATAAATCCTCGGGATGTTATCTTTTTTTTTTTTTTTCTTGAGAGAGAGAGGTGACGTAAATATGAAAATGCATTCCACGTCTTCATATTCCGAATGAAAGGCGTAGGAAGGGTGCTTTATGTGCTGTGTCTAATTGGATGTGGCCAACGTGGCGCAGGATTCGCCGGCATCCATCAATCGGCGTGTTAGACCCGTTTGTACGCACGTGTCAGCGGGGCGGCCCGGCTTGTTATGACGCCTGAGCACCAATTATGAGGTGATTCTCCACGTCCGCGGGACACTTGAGGGGCGGTTCCTAATGAGCGAGCATTGATTGGCTGGAGCGTGGGAATAAAAGTAAGACGAGAAGTACTGAACATGTGCATGGTTGTAAATTGTAATTTCTTTGACCGAGACGGTGGTTCTCAAACTTTTTTTAAATTTTTTTTTTACCAAGTAACACCTCAGAAAACACTTGGTTCTCCAAGTAATGACCAACATTAAAATACAGTAGCATAATAGGCCTGAGTCATACTTGCCAACCTTGAGACCTCCGATTTCGGGAGGTGGGGGGGTGGAGGGTGGGGGACGTGGTCAGGGGAGGGGGTGGGGGGCGTGGTGAAGAGGGGAGGAGTATATTGACAGCTAGAATTCACCAAGTCAAGTATTTCATATATATATATATATATTAGAGATGCGCGGATAGGCAATTATTTCATCCGCAACCGCATCAGAAAGTCGTCAACCATCCGCAATCCACCCGATCTAACATTTGATCAGAACCGCATCCGCCCGCACCCACCCGTTGTTATATATCTAATATAGACGATGCAAGGCATTAGTGAGGTTATAAAGCTTTTGCCTGTTAAAGAAAGGAGACTGATCCAATGCAGCACAGACATTCGCCTGCCACGCTGTCACGACCCAGACGCACACCAGTGCGCAATCATATGGGAGCCGCGCTGAGCGCACCTCCAAGCGCGTCTCGCTGCCGGCGACGGCCGGGTATATGGGCCCGAAGCTCCAGCGCCATCCATTTTCAGGGCTAGTTGATTCGGCAGGTGGGTTGTTACACACTCCTTAGCGGGTTCCGACTTCCATGGCCACCGTCCTAGCTGCTGTCTATATCAACCAGGGTGAGCCCCACCCCTTTCGTGAGCGCACTGCGCGCGGAGTGACCCCTGTTACGCGCCCCCGGCAACAGGGGTGGCGGGCAGGTAAGCTGCGCGGGCGGAGCGCGCGGAGTGACCCCTGTTACGAGCCCCCGGCCACGGGGGTGGCGGGCAGGTAAGCTGCTTACCTGCTGCGCGTGACGCCGGCCGCGGCGAAGGCGGACGAGGCGGGGTGTCGGTGCAGTGGGCGCTGTGGTGACCCTGGACGTGCGTCGGGCCCTTCTCGCGGATCGCCTCAGCTACGGCTCCCGGTGGGGCCCTCTCGGGGGAAGGGGCCTCGGTCCCGGACCCCGGCGAGGCGTCCCTTCTCCGCTCCGTAAAAGTGTCCATCTCTTTTTTATTTTTTCTTCTGTTGTGGCATATGCAGCAGGTGCCTGCTCGTTTTTCGTATGTGGGTAACAACATTTAACTATGTATATATATTTCCCAATTGGTTTAACTGCCACCCGCCTGAATCTATTTAAAATCTAATTTTTTTTTATTTCAACCACCCGACCCGACCCGACCCGCGGATAAAATCTAATTTTTTTTAATTTCATCCGCCCGATCCGCGGATAATCCGCGGACTCCGCGGTTGTGCCCGCAAACCGCGCATCTCTAATATATATATATATAAATGATAAATGATAAATGGGTTGTACTTGTATAGCGCTTTTCTACCTTCAAGGTACTCAAAGCGCTTTGACACTACTTCCACATTTACCCATTCACACACACATTCACACACTGATGGAGGGAGCTGCCATGCAAGGCGCTAACCAGCACCCATCAGGAGCAAGGGTGAAGTGTCTTGCTCAGGACACAACGGACATGACGAGGTTGGTACTAGGTGGGGATTGAACCAGGGACCCTCGGGTCGCGCACGGCCATTCTTCCACTGCGCCACGCCGTCCCTATATATATATATATATATTGTTGCGTTTTGAACCAGTTGTTCCTCCCAGGGAATTCAAGTCACAAGTCGCTCCCAAGCTTTTTACGACACTTAAAGCTGAGTTGAAAAACCACCAGAGACAGAATAGGTATTTTGTTGTATATTTTCAAAGCTTTGCAGATATACATTTGAGACCAGTCCAGCATAGAACATTCTATCACCCCGCCAAAATGGTCTGTCTTCCCGACCCCAAAACCCTCTCTCCTCTCTCCAGTCAAAACACATGCTAGTCAAAACACATTCCAAAGAATTCAAGGTTAACACACACAGTTTACTTGCAGAGAAACAGAAAGACAATAAATGGAAAACACGAGCTGTTTTCAAATATGACTATGAAAGAAAATAAGTAACACAAAAATTCGGATATATGTAAATATCTGCCTGCGACAATATATATATATCTATATATATATATATATGTATATATATACTGAAAATATGCAAACAAAACTGTGTTTAGATCAGGGGTCGGCAACGCGCGGCTCTAGAGCCGCATGCGGCTCTTTAGCGCCGCCCTAGTGGCTCTCTGGAGCTTTTTCAGAAATGTATGAAAAAATGGAAAAAGATGAGGGGGAAAACTATCTATTTTTTGTTTTAATATGGTTTCTGTAGGAGGACAAACATGACACAAACCTTCCTAATTGTTACAAAGCACACTGTTTATATTAAACATGCTTCACTGATTCGAGTATTTGGCGAGTGCCGTTTTGTCCTACTAATTTTGGCGGTCCTTGAACTCACCGTAGTTTGTTTACATGTATAACTTTCTAGGACGTGTTTTATGCCACTTCTTTTTCTGTCTCATTTTGTCCACCAAACTTTGAAGGTTGTGCATGAAAGGTGAGTTTTGTTGATGTTATTGACTTGCTGGAGTGCTAATCAGACATATTTGGTCACTGCATGACTGCAAGCTAATCGATGCTAACATGCTATTTAGGCTAGCTATATGTACATATTGCATCATAATGCCTCATTTGTAGGTATATTTGAGCTCATTTAGTTTCCTTTAAGTCCTCTTAATTCAATTTATATCTCATGACACACTATCTGTATGTAATATGGCTTTAGTTTTTTGCGGCTCCAGACGGATTTTTTTTTGTATTTTTGGTCCAATATGGCTCTTTCAACATTTTGTTTGCCGACCCCTGGTTTAGATAATTGATCATTCAAACTTGCATAAATAAATCTTAAAGAATATAACATAACTTGGCTTCTGAGAGCTTCAAAATGTAATGAATAAAATGCTAAAGTTGTTGATAAACAAGCAATTATTGTAATAATTAAATATGGTCATTTTAAATGAATTATTATGATAATTTAAAATTAATTATTTCAAATATTTTTATTTTAATTCTATGGCTGGATGTAATAAGGATTCGGAAAAAATACAAATAAAAATACAATTAATTTTGATGTTTTTAGCAAAATATAGTAAAAATGTATTTAGTTGGGTTTTTTTAAATTAATAAATACATTTATTTTTAGGTAAGATAAACATAATAATACAATTTATCTCTAGTCTGGATGATTTAGTTCTTGTCACAGATCTTGGTGGTAGTAGCAAATATTCAAACGAGAACTTTGAAGGCCAAAGTGGAGAAGGGTTCCATGTGAACAGCAGTTGAACATGGGTCAGTCGGTCCTAAGGGATGGGCGACCGCCTAAGAAGGGCGGGGCGATGTCCTACGTCGCCCCCGGTCGAACGAAAGGGAGTCGGGTTCAGATCCTCGAACCTGGACAGGCGGAGATCGGCGCCGAGAGGCGCCCAGTGCGGTGACGCAAACGATCCCGGAGAAGCTGCCGGGGGCCCCGGGGAGAGTTCTCTTTTCTGTGTGAAGGGCAGGGCGCCCTGGAATGGGTTCGTCCCGAGAGAGGGGCCCGTGCCCTGGAAAGCGTTGCGGTTGCGGCGACGTCCGGTGAGCTCTCGCCGGCCCTTGAAAATCCGGGGGAGAAGGTGTAAATCTCGCGCCAGGCCGTACCCATATCCGCAGCAGGTCTCCAAGGTGAACAGCCTCTGGCATGTTAGAACAAGGCGGGTAAGGGAAGTCGGCAAGACAGATCCGTAACTTCGGGACAAGGATTGGCTCTAAGGGCTGGGTCGGTCGGGCTGGGGTGCGAAACGGGGCTGGGCACGTGCCGCGGCTGGGGGAGCCGCCGCCTCGCCGCCTGCCCTCGCCACCCGTCGGAACCGCGGTTGAGGCGGCGCGTGCGCGCCGGTGGCCTCGGTCGCCCTACCGCCCGTGCGGCGCCCGCCCCCCTCGGGGGTGCCGGGTCTGCCGCGCGGGTGAGGGGGGCGGCCGTACCGCCGGTGTCGCGCGCGTGACGCCGGCCGCGGCGAAGGCGGACGAGGCGGGGTGTCGGTGCGGTGGGCGCGGTTATAAATATAATTCACTTCACTTCACTTCACCCTGTTGTCCTCCCGTCGTGAAAAAAGGCTGTCCTCACTCAGGTCCGCATGGAGCTGGAGGGGGCGTGGCCTCCAGCTCCGGCTGAAAATCGGGAGATTTTCGGGAGAATATTTGTCCCGGGAGGTTTTCGGGAGAGGCGCCGAATTTCGGGAGTCTCCCGGAAAATTCGGGAGGGTTGGCAAGTATGGCCTGAGTAATCATTAAAAACAAGGCGGGGGTTTTATTTGACGAGTATATTTTGTGAGGGATGTCTTGTCTTGGTTTTTTCTGTCTTGTGATTTGCATGTTTTAGTTTGAAAAGTAACTCTCCTCTCGTTTCAGGTCACTTGCCCTTCCTTTTGTGTCATCAGTCTGACGTCATCCCGGTTCCCTGATTGTTTCCACCTGATTGTTTCCACCTGATTGTTTCCACGTTTCAGGTCACTTGCCCTTCCTTTTGTGTCATCAGTCTGACGTCATCCCGGTTCCCTGATTGTTTCCACCTGTTCCCTATTACCCTCATGTGTCTTATAAGCCCACTCCTCCCTTTGTTCTGTGCCCGATTGTCTCGTTTATTCGTGCTCTCTAGATTCTATGTCCTTACCTTACCTTGCCTCGTGCTTATGTTCCTTGATCCTGAATCCCTTCGTTGCTATTTTGAGTTTTCCTTTCTTCCTCCTCAGCAGAGTGATTTTTTGTTTATTAGTTTATTCAGCCGAAGTGGTGAGTTATCAGTTATTTTTCATTCTTTCCTCAAACTTTTGAGTGACAATTTTTGTTCAACTTTATTAGATTAGATAGTGTAGAATTTTTCATAGCTGTTGTTTCTTCCTCCTGTTGGAGCGTTGTTTTGTTAATACATTTTATAGCATATACGGCACCAATTATAGTTCGTCCTTGCTTTTGTGTTTTCCTCAGTTCGGAGTGATTTTCGGTTGTTCCTATTTTTTGGAACCTTTTTCGCCGATTAGTTTTTTGGTTAATAGATATTGTAATTCCTTGACTTTGGAGGTGAAAGGAAGCTGCCAAAATAAAAGACTAAGTTCCCTACTCTGCATCTGAGTCCTATCCTTTTTACCGAGCCTGACAATATTTAATATTTTCAATAGCGATGTCCGATAATGGCTTTTTTGCCAATATTCTGATATTGTCCAATTCTTAATTACCGATTCCTATATCAACCGATACCGCTATATACAGTCGTGGACTCAACACATTATTATGCCTAATTTTGTTGTGATGCCCCGCTGGATGCATTAAGTTAAAGTTAAAGTACCAATGATAGTCACACACACACTAGGTGTGGCGAAATTTGTCCTCTGCTTTTGACCCATCCCCTTGTTCACCCCCTGGGAGGTGAGGGGAGCAGTGGGCAGCAGCGGTGCCGCGCCCGGGAATAATTTTTGGTGATTTAACCCCCAATACCAACCCTTGATGCTGAGTGCCAAGCAGGGAGGTAATGGGTCCCATTTTTACAGTCTTTGGTATGACTCGGCCGGGGTTTGAACTCACAACCTACCGATCTCAGGGCGGACACTCTAACCACTAGGCCACTGAGTAGGTGTAACAAGGTTTTCCAAAATAAATCAACTCAAGTTATGGGGGGAAAAAATGCCAACATGGCACTGCCATATATATTATTGAAGTCACAAAGTGCATTATTTTTTTTTAACATGCCTCAAAACAGCAGCTTGGAATTTGGGACATGCACTCCCTGAGAGAGAATGAGGAGGTTGAGGTGAGCGGGGTTGGGGAGGCGGTGGGGTGTATATTGTAGTGTCCCGGAAAAGTTAGTGCTGCAATCACCAGAAATGATTCCTGGGCGCGGCACCGCTGCTGCCCAATGCTCCCCTCACCTCCCAGGGGGTGAACAAGGGGATGGGTCAAATGCAGAGGACAAATTTCACCACACCTAGTGTGTGTGTGACAATCATTGGTACTTTAACTTTAACTTTAAGGGATTCTGGGTATTTGTTCTGTTGTGTTTATGTTGTGTTACGGTGCGGATGTTCTCCCGAAATGTGTTTGTCATTCTTAATTGGTGTGGGTTCACAGTGTGGCGCATATTTGTAACAGTGTTAAAGTAGTTTATACGGCCACCCTCAGCGTGAGCTGTATGGCTGCAAGGGCTTCTGGGTATTTGTTCTATTGTGGATTCTGGGTGTTTGTTCTGTTGTGTTTATGTTGTGTTACGGTGCGGATGTTCTCCCGAAATGTGTTTGTCATTCTAAATTGGTGTGGGTTCACAGTGTGGCGCATATTTGGAACAGTGTTAAAGTAGTTTATACGGCCACCCTCGGTGTGACCTGTATGGCTGCAAGGGCTTCTGGGTATTTGTTCTATTGTGTTTATGTTGTGCTACGGTGCGGATGTTCTCCCGAAATGTGCTTGTCATTCTTGTTTGGTGTGGGTCCACAATGTGGCGCATATTTGGAACAGTGTTAAAGTTGTTTATACGGCCACCCTCAGCGTGAGCTGTATGGCTGCAAGGGCTTCTGGGTATTTGTTCTATTGTGGATTCTGGGTATTTGTTCTGTTGTGTTTATGTTGTGTTACGGTGCGGATGTTCTCCCGAAATGTGTTTGTCATTCTAAATTGGTGTGGGTTCACAGTGTGGCGCATATTTGTAACAGTGTTAAAGTAGTTTATACGGCCACCCTCAGTGTGACCTGTATGGCTGCAAGGGCTTCTGGGTATTTGTTCTATTGTGTTTATGTTGTGCTACGGTGCGGATGTTCTCCCGAAATGTGTTTTGTCATTCTTGTTTGGTGTGGTTCCACAATGTGGCGCATATTTGGAACAGTGTTAAAGTTGTTTATACGGCCACCCTCAGTGTGACCTGTATGGCTGTTGACCAAGTATCGGCAGTCCGATATTATCGGACATCCCTAAGCTGTACTGCAAAGTTCAAATTTGAATAACAACTCTAAGAAGTTCCCCTTTTAAGGCCGGACCTTTCGCCAGTTATGGTATTAATCACCGTAATGGCTATTGTGCACAATTAAAGCTTCACTTGGAGCGTGTCAAGCGGCGGTGGTCCCACGCTGGCCAGTAATGGGGGGGTGTATCCTCCAAAACAGACAGAGGCGTCCCTCTAATCAGCTGTCAGCCCGGTGTTAGGGGCAGCTGGGAAATATTCCAAGGGAGAGAACTGGGAAGTGAAGAAGAAAAAAAGGGGCAGAATCATCAACCCCCATCTTTTTTCCCCGTGTAACCCCCAGACTTCCTCCTGTAGCCCTCCCGCCCTCGTCTTCGCCGCGCTCCCAACACCCCCCAGTCACTGTCAGGCCAAAACGCATGATGAATTGCCCTGTCAACCCAATTCATTCAGGGACCAATTAATTCAGCAGAAAATGAACTAGAGCCATCAGTCGCTGGAAAACTGGCGAGCGGAGTAGCTCTCGTCGGGGCGGAGGAGATACGGCGGTGCGCGTGTGCAGGCGGCGCCGGGGCGAGAATGAGAATGAGGGCGCCGGGGGAGCGCGGTGGAAGTTAGCCTGACAGGAATTGGTCATTTAATGCTTTAGCGCACTGGAGACGGGCTCCCGTCATAGAGGAAGCCGTGACAGGACTCCCCCGGTACGTTATTTATTAATTATCCAGAGCGGCGAGGGGCCATTTAACTGTCTCACTCTGAGCATGTCAACTCAACTTCTTGTCATGTTAGACTCCACAAACGGGTCCTCCAGGAGCCACAGGCCAGTCAAAGCGCGAGGAGATGTAATTATGCGCAAACATTTTTGTTTGCAATCAGTTGCCAAAACAACTCAACTGTTGCACGCTGGCTTATTATTGTTTTACCTTTAAGGACCTTTCAGCTCCAATACTTACTTGGTAAAGCACGGGTGTCAAACTGGCCCGCCACACGCAGTAAAGCACTTACCCCCCGCCCCGAGGGACAAGCAGTAGAAAATGGATAGATGGATGGATGGATGGCATTTGGATTAATCATGATTAATTACAGTTTAAAATTTGGGTTATACGTGGTTAATCACAATATTGAATTTGGATTCATCATAATTAATCAGTTTTAAATTTGGGTTATACATGGTTAATCACAATTGTGAATTTGGATTAATAATGATAATCACAATTTTGAATTTCGATTAATTGGGATTAATCACAATTTTGACTTTCAATTCATCATAATTAGTCACAGTTTTAAAATTTGGATTATAAATTCGGATTAATCATGATTAATCACCATTTCTAATTTGAATTAATCATGATTAATTACAATTTGTTATTTGATTCGATTATGAATTTGGATTAAGGCTCCAGCACCCCCCGCGACCCTTAGAGGGACAAGCGGTAAAAAATGGATAGATGGATGGATGGATGGCATTCGGATTAATCATGATTAATCACAGTTTTAAATTTGGGTTAATCACAATTGTGAATTTGGACTAATCATGATAATCACAATTTTGAATTTGGATTAATCGAGATAAATCACAGTTTTACATTTGGAATATAAATGGTTAATCCCAAATTGTAATTTGGATTAATCATGATTAATCATAATTGTGAATTTGGATTAAGGCTGCAGCACCCCCTGCGACCCTGAGAGGGACAAGCGGTAGGAAATGGATGGATGACATTTTAATCAATCATGATTAATCACAACTTCTAATTTGGATTAATCAAATTAGATTTTTATCATTATTAGGAATTTGGATTAAGGCTCCAGCACCTCCCTCGACCCTGAGAGGGACAAGCGGTAGGAAATGGATGGATGGATGGATGGAATTCTGATTAATCATGATTAATCACAGTTTTAGATTTAGGTTATACATGGTTAATCACAATTGTGAATTTGGATTAATTGGGATTAATCACAATTTTGACTTTCAATTAATCATAATTAGTCACAGTTTTAAAATTTGGATTATAAATGGTTAATCACAAATTTAAATTTTGATTAATAATGATTGATCACCATTTCTAATTTGAATTAATCATGATTAATTAAAAAAAATTATTTGATTCAATCATGATTATGAATTTGGATTAAGGCTACAGCACCCCCCGCGACCCTGAGAGGGACAAGCGGTAGAAAATGGATTGATGGATGGATGGATGGCATTTGGATTAATCATGATTAATCACAGTTTTAAATTTGGACTATACATGGTTAATCACCATTGTGAATTTGGATTAATCATGATCATCACAATTTTGAATTTGGATTAATCGGGATTGATCACAATTTTAAATTTGGATTAATCATAATTAATCACAGTTTTAAATTTGGATTATACATGGTTAATCACCATTGTGACTTTGGATTAATCATGATAATCACAATTTTGAATTTGGATTAATCGGGATTGATCACAATTTTAAATTTGGATTATACATGGTTAATCACAATTAAAATTTGGATGAATCATGATTAATCACAATTTCTAATTTGGATTAATCATGATTAATCACAGTTTAAAATTTGGGTTATACGTGGTTAATCACAATTTTGAATTTGGATTCATCATAATTAATCCGTTTTAAATTTGGGTTATACATGGTTAATCACAATTGTGAATTTGGATTAATAATGATAATCACAATTTTGAATTTCGATTAATTGGGATTAATCACAATTTTGACTTTCAATTAATCATAATTAGTCACAGTTTTAAAATTTGGATTATAAATGGTTAATCACAAATTTAAATTCGGATTAATCATGATTAATCACCATTTCTAATTTGAATTAATCATGATTAATTACAATTTGTTATTTGATTCGATTATGAATTTGGATTAAGGCTCCAGCACCCCCCGCGACCCTTAGAGGGACAAGCGGTAAAAAATGGATAGATGGATGGATGGCATTCGGATTAATCATGATTAATCACAGTTTTAAATTTGGGTTAATCACAATTGTGAATTTGGACTAATCATGATAATCACAATTTTAAATTTGGATTAATCGAGATAAATCACAGTTTTACATTTGGAATATAAATGGTTAATCCCAAATTGTAATTTGGATTAATCATGATTAATCATAATTGTGAATTTGGATTAAGGCTGCAGCACCCCCTGCGACCCTGAGAGGGACAAGCGGTAGGAAATGGATGGATGGCATTTTAATCAATCATGATTAATCACAACTTCTAATTTGGATTAATCATGATTAATCAAATTAGATTTTTATCATTATTAGGAATTTGGATTAAGGCTCCAGCACCTCCCTCAACCCTGAGAGGGACAAGCGGTAGAAAATGGATGGATGGATGGATGGAATTCTGATTAATCATGATTAATCACAGTTTTAGATTTAGGTTATACATGGTTAATCACAATTGTGAATTTGGATTAATTGGGATTAATCACAATTTTGACTTTCAATTAATCATAATTAGTCACAGTTTTAAAATTTGGATTATAAATGGTTAATCACAAATTTAAATTTTGATTAATAATGATTGATCACCATTTCTAATTTGAATTAATCATGATTAATTTAAAAAAATTATTTGATTCAATCATGATTATGAATTTGGATTAAGGCTACAGCACCCCCCGCGACCCTGAGAGGGACAAGCGGTAGAAAATGGATTGATGGATGGATGGATGGCATTTGGATTAATCATGATTAATCACAGTTTTAAATTTGGATTATACATGGTTAATCACCATTGTGAATTTGGATTAATCATGATCATCACAATTTTGAATTTGGATTAATCGGGATTGATCACAATTTTAAATTTGGATTAATCATAATTAATCACAGTTTTAAATTTGGATTATACATGGTTAATCACCATTGTGACTTTGGATTAATCATGATAATCACAATTTTGAATTTGGATTAATCGGGATTGATCACAATTTTAAGTTTGGATTAATCATAATTAATCACAGTTTTAAATTTGAATTATACATGGTTAATCACAATTAAAATTTGGATGAATCATGATTAATCACAATTTCTAATTTGGATTAATCATGATTAATCACAGTTTAAAATTTGGGTTATACGTGGTTAATCACAATTTTGAATTTGGATTCATCATAATTAATCTGTTTTAAATTTGGGTTATACATGGTTAATCACAATTGTGAATTTGGATTAATAATGATAATCACAATTTTGAATTTCGATTAATTGGGATTAATCACAATTTTGACTTTCAATTCATCATAATTAGTCACAGTTTTAAAATTTGGATTATAAATGGTTAATCACAAATTTAAATTCGGATTAATCATGATTAATCACCATTTCTAATTTGAATTAATCATGATTAATTACAATTTGTTATTTGATTCGATTATGAATTTGGATTAAGGCTCCAGCACCCCCCGCGACCCTTAGAGGGACAAGCGGTAAAAAATGGATAGATGGATGGATGGCATTCGGATTAATCATGATTAATCACAGTTTTAAATTTGGGTTAATCACAATTGTGAATTTGGACTAATCATGATAATCACAATTTTGAATTTGGATTAATCGAGATAAATCACAGTTTTACATTTGGAATATAAATGGTTAATCCCAAATTGTAATTTGGATTAATCATGATTAATCATAATTGTGAATTTGGATTAAGGCTGCAGCACCCCCTGCGACCCTGAGAGGGACAAGCGGTAGGAAATGGATGGCTGGATGGATGGATGGCATTTTAATCAATCATGATTAATCACAACTTCTAATTTGGATTAATCATGATTAATCAAATTAGATTTTTATCATTATTAGGAATTTGGATTAAGGCTCCAGCACCTCCCTCGACCCTGAGAGGGACAACCGGTAGAAAATGGATGGATAGATGGATGGAATTCTGATTAATCATGATTAATCACAGTTTTAGATTTAGGTTATACATGGTTAATCACAATTGTGAATTTGGATTAATTGGGATTAATCACAATTTTGACTTTCAATTAATCATAATTAGTCACAGTTTTAAAATTTGGATTATAAATGGTTAATCACAAATTTAAATTTTGATTAATAATGATTGATCACCATTTCTAATTTGAATTAATCATGACTAATTAAAAAAAATTATTTGATTCAATCATGATTATGAATTTGGATTAAGGCTACAGCACCCCCCGCGACCCTGAGACGGACAAGCGGTAGAAAATGGATTGATGGATGGATGGATGGCATTTGGATTAATCATGATTAATCACAGTTTTAAATTTGGATTATACATGGTTAATCACCATTGTGAATTTGGATTAATCATGATCATCACAATTTTGAATTTGGATTAATCGGGATTGATCACAATTTTAAATTTGGATTAATCATAATTAATCACAGTTTTAAATTTGGATTATACATGGTTAATCACCATTGTGACTTTGGATTAATCATGATAATCACAATTTTGAATTTGGATTAATCGGGATTGATCACAATTTTAAGTTTGGATTAATCATAATTAATCACAGTTTTAAATTTGGATTATACATGGTTAATCACAATTAAAATTTGGATGAATCATGATTAATCACAATTTCTAATTTGGATTAATCATGATTAATCACAGTTTAAAATTTGGGTTATACGTGGTTAATCACAATTTTGAATTTGGATTCATCATAATTAATCCGTTTTAAATTTGGGTTATACATGGTTAATCACAATTGTGAATTTGGATTAATAATGGTAATCACAATTTTGAATTTCGATTAATTGGGATTAATCACAATTTTGACTTTCAATTAATCATAATTAGTCACAGTTTTAAAATGTGGATTATAAATGGTTAATCACAAATTTAAATTCGGATTAATCATGATTAATCACCATTTCTAATTGTAATTAATCATGATTAATTACAATTTGTTATTTGATTCGATTATGAATTTGGATTAAGGCTCCAGCACCCCCCGCGACCCTTAGAGGGACAAGCGGTAAAAAATGGATAGATGGATGGATGGCATTCGGATTAATCATGATTAATCACAGTTTTAAATTTGGGTTAATCACAATTGTGAATTTGGACTAATCATGATAATCACAATTTTGAATTTGGATTAATCGAGATAAATCACAGTTTTACATTTGGAATATAAATGGTTAATCCCAAATTGTAATTTGGATTAATCATGATTAATCATAATTGTGAATTTGGATTAATCATGATAATCACAATTTTGAATTTGGATTAATCGGGATTGATCACAATTTTAAGTTTGGATTAATCATAATTAATCACAGTTTTAAATTTGGATTATACATGGTTAATCACAATTAAAATTTGGATGAATCATGATTAATCACAATTTCTAATTTGGATTAATCATGATTAATCACAGTTTTTTTCACCCCTCCCCCTCCCGGAACCCTGAGAGGGACAAGCAGTAGAAAATGGATAGATGGATGGATGGATGGCATTTGGATTAATCATGATTAATCACAGTTTAAAATTTGGGTTATATGTGGTTAATCACAATTTTGAATTTGGATTAATCGGGATTGACCAAAATGTTGAATTTGGATTAATCATAATTAATCCGTTTTACATTTGGATTATACATGGTTAATCACAATTGTGAATTTGGATTAATTGGGATTAATCACAATTTTGACTTTCAATTAATCATAATTAGTCAGTTTTAAAATTTGGATTATAAATGGTTAATCACAAATTGAAACTCGGTGTTTGTAATGTGTTTGAGAAAATGGCGGATTGCTTCCCGATGTGACGTCATCGCTCCGAGAGCGAATAATAGAAAGGCGTTTAATTCGCCAAAATTCACCCATTTAGAGTTCGGAAATCGGTTAAAAAAATATATGCTCTTTTTTCTGCAACATCAAGGTATATATTGACGCTTACATAGGTCTGGTGATAATGTTCCCCTTTAATCCCAAATTTGAATTTGGATTAATCATGATTAATCACCATTTCTAATTTGGAATAATCATGATTAATCACAATTTTGAATTTGGAATAATCATGATTAATCACAATTTTGAATTTGGATTACCAGGATTATTAACAGGTTATTACTATCTTCAAGGTCAAGGTCAAGGTTCAACTTTATTGTCCCCGCGGGGAAATTTGTCTTGGGCACAGTGCATCATTGCTTTCTTAACATACCCAAAAACAACAGAACAAAAACACAACCACAACCATACAACTAACATTTAAACATCAGAACATGGAGCTTGATAAACATAGGTGGCACTTTGATGTAGGCATAAAATCTACAGTATGGAGATAAAGATAAAGTACCAATGTGCATTGCACTAGAGCTCATGGATAAAGTGCTGTGTGCTAAAGTGCTTAGTTCTAAAGTGCTATGTGCTAAAAAAGTGCTAACCTATGTATTAAAATTCTATTGCACATTGTTGGTCAGCTTAATGGAGGCTGGAACAAATGATAATTTAAGGCGGTTAGATTTGCATAGTGGGACCCGGAGTCTTCTCCCTGATGGCAGGGTTCCATATTCAGGAAAGAGTGGGTGTTGTGAGTTGGAAATAATTTTCTTAGCTTTTTTCCTAACTGCCTGCTCATAGATGCTCTGTATAGGCTCATATTCTTTCCTCCCTACGATTTCCATTGCCGTTTTATGCATCTTGTATAATCCCAATCAATTTTTAAAAAGCCCACTATTCAGACACAAATCCAATTTTATTGTCAGATTGTCATACATGAAGAGTTTTTAAAAATGTTTTACTTGAATGCACTTTATATATTTGCTATATATTACTACACATGTCAGCAGACTAATTAGGAGCCTTTGTTTGCTTACTTACTACTAAACGACAAGTTGTCTAGTATGTTCACTATTTCATTTAAGGACAACATTGTTCTTCAATTGCAATACGAAACATATGTTTATGTACCCTAAAAAATTTTGTTAAAATAAGGCCAATAATGCCATTTTTTGTGGTCCCCTTTATTTAGAAAAGTTTTGAAAAGCACCAAAAAGTATCAAAATACATTTTTGGTACCGGTACCAAAATATTGGTATTGGGACAACCCTCGAGGAAACACAAGAGCACAGAGCTCCTGCAACCAACAGCCCCTGTGGACATTGTCCGAGAGCTAGTGGGCAGCCTAGGATAGAGTATTTGGTTGCTTTGTTGGGTCTGCTCTGTGCGCATTATATATTATTTATACCCTTCTTTTTTTTTTTTTACTTTTGTAGCTGTATGTAGAAAGGCCCCCGCCTAAGTGGCTTCCGCTTGCATCAGCTCTGTGCTCTTTTAATATATTTCATGTCCTTTGTGTTCGTTATTGTTTCCCTCTAGTTTTCATGTTTTTTTACCTTATTTTTGTGGACTTTGTATCTGCACTGCAACCACATAATTTCTCCATTGTGGGATAAATAAAGGGGTGTCAAACTCATTTTAGATCGGGGCCCACACGGAGAAAAATCTACTCCCAAGTGGTAAAATCACGGCACGATAACTTAAAAGTAAAGACAACTTCAGATTGTTTTCTTTGTTTAAAAATAGAACGAGCACGTGCTGAAATTGTACAAATCATAATGTTGTTGGGGTTTTTGTTACGCTTACATGTTGCGGTTAATAGTATTCTATCTTTATTTGTCGTTATTTATACTTTCTGAATAAATTATGTGATAATGTTCATTAGTCAACTCACTGGTGTTAATTTTCAATCTATCATGATAAAAAAAAATGCTGTTTTGATTGATTGATTGAAACTTGTATTAGTAGATTGCACAGTACAGTACATATTCCGTACAATTGACCACTAAATGATAACACCCCAATAAGTTTTTCAACTTGTTTAATTGTTAATGTAATTATGTAGTTTGCTCATTTTCCTCGACTGGTGCACTAACATCATGTGGTTTATTTGTATTTTTTTGCATATGTAGCATCATCTACAAAGATACAAAGAATTGCTTTTGTGACATCTAGTGGAGACATTTAGAACAGCGGTTTCTTTCATTCAAACATTTCGGCTCATTTTTATACTTATCCTATCCTATGCGATGTTAGTAGAGTAGCTGTGAGCAGTAGAATGATGATTACATCACAGCAATTTGATGAAAAACACACAGAGGGCCACAAATGGCCCCTGGGCCGATCTTTGGATAGCCTTGCTCAAAAATGATCATGAGGTGTGCCCCCCCCAACTCAATGTTCACATATAATGAGGAGGCAAATCCCTCGCCTCAAAACAAAAGGAGCCCCTCCCTCCCCGTCTTCATGGGGCCCTGGTCTACTGTTGTTGTCACACGTATTCCTCAGAGGGTTCGTGTGACAAAACACAGAAAGTTGCTTTTGTCCCCCGTCTTGTCACGTTACACTCGCTACTTCGTTCTTCTTTTCCTGGCTGTCTGCGCTGTCAGGTTCTTGCCTGGCACCTGCTCTCATGTTCCTAATTAGTTGCATTTAATTAATTATATACGCCGTCGTCTTAGATCCCACGTCCCCCGGATTTCTTTGTTCCGCGGCCCCGGCGATAGCAAACTGGTGAACACTGCAAAAAGTCAGTGTACAAAAACAAGAAAAAAAAAATACAAAAGTTAGGGGTATTTTACGGAGCCCCTATAGGGACATGGGGGAAATTCATTTTTTTTATAATTTTTTTTAAAAATTTTTTAGACATGTATCTCGTGCGCACGAAAAACTTTTTATAAAGTTATAAAAAAAAAATTAAAACATTTTTATAGTTTTTATTTTATTTTTATTTTTTTTAGACATGTATCTCGTGCGCACGAGATACATGTCTAAAAAAAACCTCAAAAAGTTTTTTTTAATAACTTTATAAAAAGTTTCTCATGTGCACAAGATACATGTCTAAAAAAAAAAAATTAAATAAAAATTATTTAAAAACATTTTTCCCCCATGTTCCTTTACTTGAACTAAGCAAAATTATCTGCCAATAGAACAAGAAAATTAGGCTTGTCAAGATTAATTAATTAATTAATTAAATTAGCTAACCTCAATGAACCCAAAAATACCTTAAAATAAGTATATTCTCAATAATAACAAGTGCACTTTTCTTGATGGAAAAAACAAATATGAGACCTTTTTTTTTTCAATATGTTGAAAAATATTCTTAAATTAAGTAAATGCTAGTGCCATTATCTTGACATAATGATATGCACTCGGCATTACATTTCTTGCATTTTCCCATCAATAACATGACATTATCGCGCCAAGTGCGTGCTCTTTCAGTCAATTAGTGCGCAGGGAATATATATATATATATATATATATATATATGTATGTGTGGGGAAAAAAAATCACAAGACTATTTCATCTCTACAGGCCTGTTTCATGAGGGGGGGTACCCTCAATCATCAGGAGATTTTAATGGGAGCATTCACATACCATGGTTTATATAGGGCACAGAGTGGGTGGGTACAGGCTGGCCTAGGGGCGTGGTGATTGGCTCATGTGTTACCTAGGAGGTGTTTCCGTCTATGGCGGCATGTTGTTACAATTTCGCTGCGCTTGTTGAGGGATGACAGGTCTGGACGGTAAATAATAAACAGTTTCTCTTTCAAGCATAGGTTGCATCTTTTATTACCACTATTGTAAGGTGTGCTGGATGCAAGAATTTGCCATGTTATTGAATATTCAACATTATTGTCTTTGAGGTCCCAAATGTGTTTGCTGAGTTCTGTGGTATTTCGCAGGTTTTTGTTCCTGAAAGAAGCCTTGTGATTGTTCCATCTGGTTTTGAATTTTCCCTCGGTTAATCCTACATATGTGTCGGATGTGTTAATGTCCTTGCGTATTACCTTAGATTGGTAGACAACTGATGCTTGTAAGCACCCCCCGTTGAGAGGGCAATCAGGTTTCTTTCGACAGTTACAGTCTTTGTTGGTTTTGGAGTCGCTCTGTCTGGGGGCCGACGGCTCATTTGCAATTGTTTTGTTGTGGTTTGAGATGATTTGTCGTATATTGTTCATGCAGCTGTAGCTCAATTTAATGTTGTTCTTGTTGAATACTTTTCTTAGGGTGTTGTCTTTGGGAAAGTGTTTGTCAATCAGATTGAGGAATTTGTGTCCAATGTTAGTTGAGACGTTTTTGCTGTATGGGGGGTTGTACCAGATGATGTCGTTTCGTTTTCTGTGCTTTTTTGGCTGGTTTCCTGGCGTGGGTTCATAGGTGAGGGTGAAATTGTATCCGCTTTCATCAAGGGCTTTTTGGTACGGGGGGGTTGCTTGGTCAAATTCAGCTTTGCTAGATGACAGCATCGATAGCCTTTTATTGATTCCGGTAGGTATTCTTTTCGTGGTGGTGGGTGGGTGGTTGCTGTCATGGTGCACGTATTGGAGTGTTGTGTTGGGTTTCGTGAATGGTTGGTAGCTGTTATTTCTCAGGTTGAAAGTGACGATATATATATATATATATATATATATATATATATATATATATATATATATATATATATATATATATATATATATATATATATATATATATATATATATTTACAGCCCGGCCCCCGACCTAATTTTTTAATTTATTATTTTTTGTATTTTTTTGAAAATAGTATCCATCCATCCATCCATCTTCTTCCGCTTATCCGAGGTCGGGTCGCGGGGGCAGCAGCCTAAGCAGGGAAGCCCAGACTTCCCTCTCCCCAGCCACTTCGTCCAGCTCCTCCCGGGGGATCCCGAGGCGTTCCCAGGCCAGCCGGGAGACATAGTCTTCCCAAAATAGTAATATAATATAATATAACATATTATCACACTGAAAAAATGCCCGGACATTTTAAGGTAAAAATTTTACTGTAAAAATAAGAGGAATATTGTTATTTCATTTACAGTAATGCACTGTAAAAATGACTGTAGATTTTTGGGCAAATGTTTAAATATTAACTGTCAGTTTGCTGTACTGTGCCAACTGTACTACAAACGTTTGTACTATATGAGCACTTATGTTCTATTGTTTCATTGAAAATAAAACAGCAAAGTCCATTTGGCTGTCGTCTGTTTTAATTATGAGACACAATATAGGTCAATATAGGTCATAAATATCTTACTGAGATAATTTAGGACCAAAACACTTAAAACATGTAAAACACTCTAACATAAAATCTGCTTAGTGAGAAGAATGATCTTATCAGACAGAAAATAAGCAAATATCTCCCTTATTTGAGATATTTAATCTTACTTAGATTTCAGTTTTTGCAGTGAACAAAACACCTCGACTCAATCAAAAAGGAGCATTTTTTTAAATATTTTTCAAGCCGTAATCGGGAAGCATAATTCGATCTCGTTTCATAAAGTGAAGCCCGGGTTGTTTTTTCTGCCTGGGTAAAGGAACACCTGACGAGCGTGCGTCCCAGCTGCTCCCTTCAGGGTCCTCCTGTTACGTAGAGGACGCTATAAGGCGCCGAACAAAAGGTTCCATCAAATATTTACCGAGCCGATCAGCATAGCACGAACGGGGGGAAAGATCAAGCTGATTGACGGATTAGGTCAACAAGCTCGCTCTTATCGAGTTTCCAGCAGGGATGACGGAAAAAAAAACAGTAGCTGGGCACGGCGGAAAATTGATTGTGGCGTAGAATCACCGATATCCTCCTGGGAAGCGTTTTAGGTTACCGTATTTTCCGGACTATAATGCGCACTTAAAAAAAAAAAAATTCCCTCGCCTTATAATCCGGTGCACCTAATGTAAGGAATACGTTTGGTTGAGCTTACCCACATCGAAGCTATTTTATTTGGTACATGGTGTAATGATAAGTGTGACCGGTAGATGGCAGTCACACATAAGAGATACATGTAGGCTGCACTACGATGGCAATATGACTCAAGTAAACAACACCAACATTTTATGTTCCATTGAACATATAGAACATTACACACGGCGCTCAAAAATCTATCAAAATGTTTTAGTACGACTTTGGTAAGCTATGAAGCCGCACCGCTTGATGGATTGTACTGTGCTTCAACATACCAGTATTATTATGGTGTGTGTGTGTAAGGTAAGACATAATATCTGGCGTTTTGTTTCACATTATTATGCAAAAGCAACTTTTCTTACCTTCTGGTACCTGCTGATCTGTATTTGGGATCTGCATAAGTCCTGAAAAATTGTGCAGGTCCGTCTTTGTAGTCCGTTTCGACACCGTAGTCGATAAACTTCTTCTTTTTGTTTATCTTCTTGTTATGGGACATTCATCCTTCACTGTTGCCATTTCTACTATAAAATAGTGTAAAGTTCTTACTCGATGTTCCGACCGGAACTCTCTAATAACTAAAGTTCCTTGGGTGAATAATGTCAACTCACTACACCGGTATGTTTTAGCACTTTCATGGCGAGTTTACTGACAGATATAAGTAAGAACTTTACACTACTTTATATTAGAAATGGCAACAGGGGAGGATGAATGTCTCATAAAGAGAAGATAGAGAAAAAGAAGAAGCGGATTACAAAGGCGGATACGCGCACATTTGCAGGACTTATGCAGATCCCAAATACAGATCAGCAGGTACCAGAAGGTAAGAAAAGTTGCTTTTGCATAAAATTGCGAAACAAAACGCCAGATAATATGTCTCACCTTATACACACACCATAATAATACTCGTATGTTGAAGCACAGTACAATCCATCGAGTGGTGCGGTTCATAGCTTACCAAAGTCGCACTAAAACATTTTGATAGATTTTTGAGCGCCGTGTGCAATGTTCTATAATTTTAATGTAACATATAACATTTTGGTGTTGTTTACTTAAATCATATTGCAGTCTACAAGTATATATTTTGTGTGTCTACATGTATCTCTTATGTTTGACTGCCATCTACAGGTCACACTTATCATTTCACCATGTACCAAATAAAATAGCTTCGAGGTCGGTAAGCACAACCAAAATGATTCCGTACCTTAGGTGCACCGGGTTATAAGGCGCACTGTCGCGTTTTGAGAAAATTAAAGGATTTTAAGTGCGCCTTATAGTCCGAAAAATACGGTATTTGCTGAACACATAATTCAGATTTCTGTATAAATCCAGGTGATTTGAAAATAAATGCTGTATTTTCAAATGTTTGTTTTGTTGTTTTGTATGTACTATTTTAGATGACATTGGTATTGAAATAAAGATTACAAAAAACAAAAGCATGGCGGTAATGAACATATAAAATGTTGGTGTTGTTTACTTGAGTCATATTGCAGTCTACACGTATCTCTTATGTGTGACTGCCATCTACTGGTCACACTTATCATTACACCATGTGCCAAATAAAATTGCTTGGAGGTCAGTAAGCAAAACCAGAATTATTCCGTACATTAGGCGCACCGGGTTATAAGACGCAATGTCGAGTTTTGAGGGGAAAACAGGATTTTAAGTGCGCCTTATAGTCCGAAAAAATATGGTATTTGCCATTTAAGGCTCCTGAACACATAATTCAGATTTCTGTATAAAAATCCAGATGATTTGAAAATAAATGCTGTATTTTTAAATGTTTGTTTTGTTGTTTTGTTTGTAGTATTTTAGATGACATTGTTATTGAAATAAAGATTACAAAAAACAAAAGCATGGCGGTAATGAACATATAAAATGTTGGTGTTGTTTACTTGAGTCATATTGCAGTCTACACGTATCTCTTATGTGTGACTGCCATCTACTGGTCACACTTATCATTACACCATGTGCCAAATATAATTGCTTGGAGGTCTGTAAGCAAAACCAGAATTATTCCGTACATTAGGTGCACCGGGTTATAAGGCGCACTGTCGAGTTTTGAGAAAATCAAAGGATTTTAAAGTGCGCCTTATAGTCAGAAAAATATGGCTGCTGAACACATAATTCAGATTTCTGTATAAATCCAGATGATTTGAAAATAAATGCTGTATTTTTAAATGTTTGTTTTGTTGTTTTGTATGTACTATTTTAGATGACATTGTTATTGAAATAAAGATTATAAAAAACGAAAGCATGGCGGTAATGAACACATAAAATGTCGGTGTTGTTTACTTGAGTCATATTGCAGTCTACGCGTATCTCTTATGTGTGACTGCCATCTACTGGTCACACTTGTCATTACACCATGTGCCAAATAAAATTGCTTCGAGGTTAGTAAGCACAACCAAAATTATTCTGTGCCTTAGGCGCACAGGGTTATAAGGCGCACTGTCGAGTTTTGAGAAAATTAAAGAATCTTAGGTGCGCCTTATAGTTTGGAAAATACGGTTCATGCACTGCAAAAAGTCAGTAATCAAAAACAAGAAAAAAAAATACAAAAATTAGGGGTATTTTATTGGAACTAAGCAACATTATCTGCCAATAGAATAAGAAAATTCGGCTTGTCAAGTAAAATTAGCTAACCTCGATGAACCCCAAAAATACCTTAAAATAAGTATATTCTCACTAATAACAAGTGCACTTTTCTTGGTAGAAAAAAAAAAGATCTTTTTGCTCAATATGTTGAAAAATATTCTTAAATTAATTAAATGCTAGTGCCATTCTCTTGACATAATGATACGCGCTCGGCATCATGATTTTTTTTTACTTTACTTTAAAAAAGTAGTTTTATACTTGTGAGTGTTGATGACACAGCTTTGCATCAGTTGATATTCTAGTTTCAAGCATGTTTTACTCAATATAGGTCATCAAATCTCAGCTACTGTCATGTCTGTGTGATCATGTTTTTGTTTTGGTCATGTTCGTTTTGGTTTTTGGACTTTTTGTGCACTTTTGTTTTGTCACCATAGCAACCATTAGTTTTCACCTGTCACGTCACGCACCTGTTTCACATTTTGAGTCACGCACCTGCTTTCACTAATCATGTCCATAGTATTTAAGTTCATTCTTTTAAGTTTGTCGTGCTGACGACATACTGTCATGACTTGGTCCTGGGTGTTTGCTTTTCCGGGATGCAACGGAAAGTTGGCTCGGGCGAGACGGGAATGTAAGTACATTTTTATTTAACACTATAACTACAAAACAAGGAAGTAAACAAAAGGCGCGCACAATGGCGAAGAACAAACTATGAAAAAACAAAAAGACTATAAACATGGAACAAAAACGTACTTTGGCATGGGACATGAAGCAGGATCTTAGAGGATGAAGAGTGTACAGAAGCATACATGTGGAGATGTCGTCAGAACAACAAACTGAATAGAATGAACTTAAATACTATGGACATGATTAGTGAAAGCAGGTGCGTGACTCAAAACGTGAAACAGGTGCGTGACGTGACAGGTGAAAACTAATGGTTGCTTTGGTGACAAAACAAAAGTGCACAAAAAGTCCAAAAACCAAAACGAACATGACCAAAACAAAAACATGATCACACAGACATGACAGCTACAAGCTGTAATATCTTACTGAGATCATTTAGGACCAAAACCCTTAAAACAAGTAAAACACTCTAACATAAAATCTGCTTAGTGAGAAGAATGATCTTATCAGACAGAAAATAAGCAAACATCACCCTTTTTTGAGATATTTAATCTTACTTAGATTTCAGTTTTTGCAGTGTGATCAATGCGATTCTTTTTGGTGATTAATCACATGACTTAATGCATTAAATTTGGCAGCCTTATTTATGTTATGTTGGGAGGGTTAAAAAAAAAGAAGATTGTGTTCTAAGCCCACCGTTTGGAAAAAGTCCAGTATTGTAGTATTATTGCCTGGACAAGCACCTATGGCCCACATTCCCAACATCTCACAGAGCTCAGCCGCTAAGAAGGGGCCACGAGCCTATTTCATCACAATTTGCCCCGGCTAACCGCTTACAAATGTGGCAAGTGATGATCATAATGAGCCTTGATGTCACTTAGCCATTTCTGTGCGGACCGTGCCGGTGGAATAGCTAAAAAGCGTGCATGTCAGGAGTGCCGCAGGTCGTCGACAGACACCTCGGTTAGAGCGAGAGCCGCCTCCCCTAACAGCGTTATAAATTACCGTAGATCCTATTTGTGTCAGTGGAGCCAAGTGAGGGGAAAATTCAACATCAGACTATTTATTCATTTACTTATCCCCTCTGCACGGGCATTCGTCGAACAAATGCGGCGCCTTTTCAGGGACACGTGGGCCAGGCTATTTTTGAATTTGCATTTGTCAGGCTCGACTGGAGAAGCCTGAACGTGTTTTTTTGGCCATAACAGCTGACTACGCCAAGAAAACATAACATGTAAAGTGCCTTTAGACCCTCAGTGCGTGGCGCTCCAGACTATAATTGATAGCTGTGGTCTTACACAAATAATAAATGAACCTACGCATCGCAACGGCAATACGATAGATCTAGTGCTGGTCAGGGGTGTCACCACCTCCAAAGTTATGGTACTCCCGTATACTAAAGTAATGTCCGATCATTACCTTATAAAATTCGAAGTTCTGACTCATTGTCAACAAATTAATAATAATAATAACTGCTATAGCAGCCGCAACATTAATGCCGCCACAACGATGACTCTTGCTGACCTACTGCCTTCGGTAATGGCACCATTCCCAAATTATGTCGGCTCTATTGATAACCTCACTAACAACTTTGACAATGCCCTGCGCAAAACCATTGATAGTATAGCACCGCTAAAACAAAAAAGGGCCCCTAAAAGGCGCACCCCATGGTTTACAGAGGAAACCAGAGCTCATAAATTATCATGTAGAAAGTTGGAACGCAAATGGCGCGCGACCAAGCTTGAGGTTTTCCATCAAGCATGGAGTGATAGTTTAATATCGTATAAACGCATGCTTACCTTAGCTAAAGCTAAATATTACTCAAATCTCATCCGCCTCAACAAAAACGACCCTAAATTTTTGTTTAGTACAGTAGCATCGCTAACCCAACAAGGGACTCCTCCCAATAGCTCCACCCACTCGGCAGATGACTTTATGAATTTCTTTAATAAGAAAATTGAACTCATTAGAAAGGAGATTAAAGACAACGCATCCCAGCTACAACTGGGTTCTATGAACACAGATACAACTGTATCTACGACGGATACTGCAGTACAAAATAGTCTCTCTCTTTTTGATGAAATAACATTAGAGGAACTATTACAGCGTGTAAGTGGGATAAAACAAACAACATGTTTACTTGACCCACTTCCTGGGAAACTTATCAAGGAGCTTTTTGTATTATTAGGTCCATCAGTGCTAAATATTATAAACTTATCACTTTCCTCTGGCACTGTTCCCCTAGCATTCAAGAAAGCGGTTATTCATCCTCTGCTCAAAAGACCTAACCTTGATCCTGACCTCATGGTAAACTACCGACCGGTGTCCCACCTTCCCTTTATTTCGAAAATCCTCGAAAAAATTGTCGCACAGCAGCTAAATGAACACTTAGTGTCTAACAATCTCTGTGAACCTTTTCAATCCGGTTTCAGGGCAAATCACTCTACGGAGACAGCCCTCGCAAAAATGACTAATGATCTACTGCTAACGATGGATTCTGATGCGTCATCTATGTTGCTGCTTCTTGATCTTAGCGCTGCTTTCGATACCGTCGATCATAATATTTTATTAGAGCGTATCAAAACACGTATTGGTATGTCAGACTTAGCTTTGTCGTGGTTTAACTCTTATCTTACTGACAGGATGCAATGCGTCTCCCATAATAATGTGACCTCGGACTATGTTAAGGTAACGTGCGGAGTTCCTCAGGGTTCGGTTCTTGGCCCTGCACTCTTTAGTATTTACATGCTGCCGCTAGGCGACATCATACGCAAATACGGTGTTAGCTTTCATTGTTATGCTGATGACACCCAACTCTACATGCCCCTAAAGCTGACCAGCACACCGGATTGTAGTCAGCTGGAGGCGTGTCTTAATGAAATTAAACAATGGATGTCCGCTAACTTCTTGCAACTCAACGCCAAGAAAACGGAAATGCTGATTATCGGTCCTGCTAAACACCGACATTTATTTAATAATACCACCTTAACATTTGACAACCAAACAATTACACAAGGCGAATCAGTAAAGAATCTGGGTATTATCTTCCACCCAACTCTCTCCTTTGAGTCACACATTAAGAGTGTTACTAAAACGGCCTTCTTTCATCTCCGTAATATCGCTAAAATTCGTTCTATTTTATCCACTAGCGACGCTGAGATCATTATTCATGCGTTCGTTACGTCTCGTCTCGACTACTGTAACGTATTATTTTCAGGTCTCCCTATGTCTAGCATTAAAAGATTACAGTTGGTACAAAATGCGGCTGCTAGACTTTTGACAAGAACAAGAAAGTTTGATCATATTACGCCTATACTGGCTCACCTGCACTGGCTTCCTGTGCACTCAAGATGTGACTTTAAGGTTTTACTACTTACGTATAAAATACTAAACGGTCTAGCTCCGTCCTATCTTGTCGATTGTATTGTACCATATGTCCCGGCAAGAAATCTGCGTTCAAAGAACTCCGGCTTATTAGTGATTCCCAGAGCCCAAAAAAAGTCTGCGGGCTATAGAGCGTTTTCTATTCGGGCTCCAGTACTATGGAATGCCCTCCCGGTAACAATTAGAGATGCTACCTCAGTAGAAGCATTTAAGTCCCATCTTAAAACTCATTTGTATACTCTAGCCTTTAAATAGCCCCCCTGTTAGACCAGTTGATCTGCCGTTTCTTTTCTTTTCTCCTCTGCTCCCCTTTTCCTTGAGGAGGGGGGGCACAGGTCCGGTGGCCATGGATGAAGTGCTGGCTGTCCAGAGTCGGGACCCGGGGTGGACCGCTCGCCTGTGCATCGGCAGGGAACATCTCTGCGCTGCTGACCCGTCTCCGCTCGGGATGGTGTCCTGCTGGCCCCACTATGGACTGGACTCTTACTATTATGTTGGTTCCACTATGGACTGGACTCTCACAATATTATGTCAGACCCACTCGACATTCATTGCTTTCGGTCTCCCCTAGAGGGGGGGGGTTACCCACATATGCGGTCCTCTCCAAGGTTTCTCATAGTCATTCACATCGACGTCCCACTTGGGTGAGTTTTTCCTTGCCCTTATGTGGGCTTTGTACCGAGGATGTCGTTGTGGCTTGTGCAGCCCTTTGAGACACTTGTGATTTAGGGCTATATAAATAAAGATTGATTGATAAATAAAGATTGATTGACTGCAAAAACTGAAATCTAAGTAAAATTAAATATCTCAAATAAGGGTGATATTTGCTTATTTTCTGTCTGATAAGATAATTCTTCTAGGCAGATTTTATGTTAGAGTGTTTTACTTGTTTTAAGTGTTTTGGTCCTAAATGATCTCAGTAAGATATTACAGCTTGTTGCTGAGATGTGATGACCTATATTGAGTAAAACATGCTTGAAACTAGAATATCAAGTGTTGCAAAGCTGTGTCATCAACACTCACAAGTGTAAAACTACTTTTTCAAAGTAATCATTTCTTATTTCAAGCATGAACAAAAAAATCATGACTTTGACACAATTGTGTCCCATAATTAAAACAGATGACAGCCAAATGGACTTTGCTGGGTTTTTTTCAATGAAACACTAGAACATATGTACTCATATAGTAGTACATTTGGCACAGTACAGCAAACTGACATTTAATATTTAAACATTTAACATTCGACATTTCAAACAATTTTGAACAGAAATAGTTCATGCACATTCAGATAAATTCCTGAAAATTTGGTACGTTATTTGCTGAAAACATAATTCAGATTTCTGTATGAATTCAGATGATTTGAAAATAAATGCTCTATTTTTAAATTTTTGTTTTGTTGTTTTGTATGTACTATTTTAGATGACATTGTTTTTGAAATAAAGATTATAAAAAACAAATGCATGGTAATTGATGGCGGTAATGAACATATAAAATGTTGGTGTTGTTTACTTGAGTCATATTGCAGTCTACACGTATCTCTTATGTGTGACTGCCATCTACTGGCCACACTTATCATTACACCATGTGCCAAATAAAATTGCTTGGAGGTCGGTAAGCAAAACTAGAATTATTCCATGCTTTAGGCGCACTGTCGAGTTTTGAGAAAATTAAAGGATTTTAAGTGCGCCTTATAGTCCGAACAATATGGTATATGCCATTTAAGGCTGCTGAACACATAATTCAGATTTCTGTATAAAAATCCAGATGATTTGAAAATAAATGCTGTATATTTAAATGTTTGTTTTGTTGTTTTGTATGTACTATTTTAGATGACATTGTTATTGAAATAAAGATGATAAAAAACAAAAGCATGGTAATTGATGGCGGTAATGAACATATAAAATGTTGGTGTTGTTTACTTGACTCATATTGCAGTCTACACGTATCTCTTATGTGTGACTGCCATCTACTGGCCACACTTATCATTACACCATGTCCCAAATAAAATTGCTTGGAGGTCGGTAAGCAAAACTAGAATTATTCCGTGCTTTAGGCGCACTGTCGAGTTTTGCGAAAATTAAAGGATTTTAAGTGCGCCTTATAGTCCGAAAAATACGGTATTTGCCATTTAAGGCTCCTGAACACATAATTCAGATTTCTGTATAAAAATCTAGATGATTTGAAAATAAATGCTGTATATTTAAATGTTTGTTTTGTTGTTTTGTATGTACTATTTTAGATGACATTGTTATTGCAATAAAGATGATAAAAAACAAAAGCATGGTAATTGATGGTGGTAATGAACATATAAAATGTTGGTGCTGTTTACTTGAGTCATATTGCAGTCTACATGTATCTCTTTTGTGTGACTGCCATCTACTGGCCACACTTATCATTACACCATGTGCCAAATAAAATTGCTTGGAGGTCGGTAAGCAAAACTAGAATTATTCCATGCTTTAGGCGCACTGTCGAGTTTTGAGAAAATTAAAGGATTTTAAGTGCGCCTTATAGTCCGAACAATATGGTATATGCCATTTAAGGCTGCTGAACACATAATTCAGATTTCTGTATAAAAATCTAGATGATTTGAAAATAAATGCTGTATATTTAAATGTTTGTTTTGTTGTTTTGTATGTACTATTTTAGATGACATTGTTATTGAAATAAAGATGATAAAAAACAAAAGCATGGTAATTGATGGCGGTAATGAACATATAAAATGTTGGTGTTGTTTACTTAAGTCATATTGCAGTCTACACGTATCTCTTATGTGTGACTGCCATCTACTGGCCACATTTATCATTACACCATGTGCCAAATAAAATTGCTTGGAGGTCGGTAAGCAAAACTAGAATTATTCCGTGCTTTAGGCGCACTGTCGAGTTTTGCGAAAATTAAAGGATTTTAAGTGCGCCTTATAGTCCGAAAAATACGGTATTTGCCATTTAAGGCTCCTGAACACATAATTCAGATTTCTGTATAAAAACCCAGATGATTTGAAAATAAATGCTGTATTTTTAAATGTTTGTTTTGTTGTTTTGTATGTACTATTTTAGATGACGTTGTTATTGAAATAAAGATTACAAAAAAACGAAAGCATGGCGGTAATGAACATATAAAATGTTGGTGTTGTTTACTTGAGTCATATTGCAGTCTACACGTATCTCTTATGTGTGACTGCCATCTACTGGTCACACTTATCATTACACCATATACCAAATAAAGTTGCTTCGATTTCGGTAAGCAAAACCAGAATTATTCCATACATTAGGCGCACCAGGTTATAAGGAACACTGTCGAGTTTTGAGAAAATTAAAGGATTTTAAGTGCGCCATTTAGTTCGGAAAATACGGTACATGCACTGCAAAAAGTCAGTGTTCAAAAACAAAAACAAAAATTACAAAAATTAGGGATATTTTATTGGAACTAAGCAAAATTATCTGCCAATAGAACAAAAGAATTCGGCTTGTCAAGACTTTCCGAAACAAGTAAAATTAGCTAACCTCAATGACCCCAAAAGACCTTAAAATAAGTATATTCTCACTAATAACAAGTGCACTTTTCTTGGTAGAAAAAAATGTTTTGACCTTTTTGCTCAAAATGCGTCTGCCTCACAATACGAAGGTCCTGAGTAGTCTTGGGCTCAATCCCGGGCTCGGGATCTTTCTGTGTGGAGTTTGCATGTTCTCCCCGTGACTGCGTGGGTTCCCTCCGGGTACCCCGGCTTCCTCCCACTTCCAAAGACATGCACCTGGGGATAAGTTGATTGGCAACACTAAATTGGCCCTAGTGTGTGAATGTGAGTGTGAATGTTGTCTGTCTATCTGTGTTGGCCCTGCGATGAGGTGGCGACTTGTCCAGGGTGTACCCCGCCTTCCGCCCGATTGTAGCTGAGATAGGCTCCAGCGCCCCCGCGACCCCAAAGGGAATAAGCGGTAGAAAATGGATGGATGGATGGATATATATATATATATATATATATATATATATATATATATATATATATATATATATATATATATATGTATATATTAAAATAAATATATATTTATAGCTAGAATTCACTGAAAGTATTTCATATATATATATATATATATATATATGAAATACTTGACTTGGTGAATTCTAGCTGTAAATATACTCATCCCCTCCTAGCCACGCCCCCAACCACGCCCCTCCTCCCCACCTCCCGAAATCGGAGGTCTCATGGTTGGCAAGTATGGAAATGATGTATAAGACAGATACCATGGACCCACCACCACAAATATATTGGGAAAACACTGGTAAGTACCTGTTATTTTGTATTAATTTAGCAGAGAAAAATATTACGTTTTTGTGGACAGGGGGAGGATTTTTTTATATACAGTATATATATATTAGTGTTGTCTCGATACCAATATTTTGGTACCGGTACCAAAATGTATTTCGATACTTTTCGATACTTTTCTAAATAATAGGGGACCACAAAAAATGGCAATATTGGCTTAATTTTAATTAAAAAAAATCTTACGGTACATTAAACATATGTTTCTTGTTGCAAGTTTGTCCTTAAATAAAATAGTGAACATACAAGACAACTTGTCTTTTAGTAGTAAGTAAACAAACAAAGGCCCCTAATTAGTCTGCTGACGTATGCAGTAACATATTGTGTCATTTATCATTATATTATTTTATCAAAATTATGAAGGACAAGCGGCAGAAAATGAATTATTACTCTACTTGTTCATTTACTGTTAATATCTGCTTACTTTCTCTTTTAACATGTTCTATCTACGCTTCTGTTAAAATGTAAATGATTCTGTTGTTTGGATGCTTTGCATTAGTTTTGGATGATACCACACATTTAGGTATCAATCAATCAATCAATCAATCTTTATTTATATAGCCCTAAATCACAAGTGTCTCAAAGGGCTGCACAAGCCACAACGACATCCTCGGTACAAAGCCCACATACGGGCAAGGAAAAACTCACCCCAGTGGGACGTCGATGTGAATGACTATGAGAAACCTTGGAGAGGACCGCATATGTGGGTAACCCCCCCCCTCTAGGGGAGACCGAAAGCAATGGATGTCGAGTGGGTCTGACATAATATTGTGAGAGTCCAGTCCATAGTGGATCCAACATAATAGTAAGAGTCCAGTCCATAGTGGGGCCAGCAGGACACCATCCCGAGCGGAGACGGGTCAGCAGCGTAGAGATGTTCCCAGCCGATGCACAGGCGAGCGGTCCACCCCGGGTCCCGACTCTGGACAGCCAGCACTTCATCCATGGCCACCGGACCTGTGCCCCCCTCCCCTCAAGGAAAAGGGGAGCAGAGGAGAAAAGAAAAGAAACGGCAGATCAACTGGTCCAACAGGGGGGCTATTTAAAGGCTAGAGTATACAAATGAGTTTTAAGATGGGACTTAAATGCTTCTACTGAGGTAGCATCTCTAATTGTTACCGGGAGGGCATTCCATAGTACTGGAGCCCGAATAGAAAACGCTCTATAGCCCGCAGACTTTTTTTGGGCTCTGGGAATCACTAATAAGCCGGAGTTCTTTGAACGCAGATTTCTTGCCGGGACATATGGTACAATACAATCGACAAGATAGGACGGAGCTAGACCGTGTAGTATTTTATACGTAAGTAGTAAAACCTTAAAGTCACTTCTTAAGTGCACAGGAAGCCAGTGCAGGTGAGCCAGTATAGGCGTAATATGATCAAACTTTCTTGTTCTTGTCAAAAGTCTAGCAGCCGCATTTTGTACCAACTGTAATTTTTTAATATTAGACATAGGGAGACCCGAAAATAATACGTTACAGTAGTCGAGACGAGACGTAACGAACGCATGAATAATGATCTCAGCGTCGCTAGTGGATAAAATAGAACGAATTTTAGCGATATTACGGAGATGAAAGAAGGCCGTTTTAGTAACACTCTTAATGTGTGATTCAAACGAGAGAGTTGGGTCGAAGATAATACCCAGATTCTTTACTGATTCGCCTTGTGTAATTGTTTGGTTGTCAAATGTTAAGGTGGTATTATTAAATAAATGTCGGTGTTTAGCAGGACCGATAATCAGCATTTCCGTTTTCTTGGCGTTGAGTTGCAAGAAGTTAGCGGACATCCAATGTTTAATTTCATTAAGACACGCCTCCAGCTGACTACAATCCGGCGTGTTGGTCAGCTTTAGGGGCATGTAGAGTTGGGTGTCATCAGCATAGCAATGAAAGCTAACACCGTATTTGCGTATGATGTCGCCTAGCGGCAGCATGTAAATACTAAAGAGTGCAGGGCCAAGAACCGAACCCTGAGGAACTCCGCACGTTACCTTAACATAGTCAGAGGTCACATTATTATGGGAGACGCATTGCATCCTGTCAGTAAGATAAGAGTTAAACCACGACAAGGCTAAGTCTGACATACCAATACGTGTTTTGATACGCTCTAATAAAATATTATGATCGACGGTATCGAAAGCAGCGCTAAGATCAAGAAGCAGCAACATAGATGACGCATCAGAATCCATCGTCAGCAGTAGATCATTAGTCATTTTTGCGAGGGCTGTCTCCGTAGAGTGATTTGCCCTGAAACCGGATTGAAAAGGTTCACAGAGATTGTTAGACACTAAGTGTTCATTTAGCTGCTGTGCGACAATTTTTTCGAGGATTTTCGAAATAAAGGGAAGGTGGGACACCGGTCGGTAGTTTACCATGAGGTCAGGATCAAGGTTAGGTCTTTTGAGCAGAGGATGAATAACCGCTTTCTTGAATGCTAGGGGAACAGTGCCAGAGGAAAGTGATAAGTTTATAATATTTAGCACTGATGGACCTAATAATACAAAAAGCTCCTTGATAAGTTTCCCAGGAAGTGGGTCAAGTAAACATGTTGTTTGTTTTATCCCACTTACACGCTGTAATAGTTCCTCTAATGTTATTTCATCAAAAAGAGAGAGACTATTTTGTATTGCAGTATCCGTCGTAGATACAGTTGTATCTGTGTTCATAGAACCCAGTTGTAGCTGGGATGCGTTGTCTTTAATCTCCTTTCTAATGAGTTCAATTTTCTTATTAAAGAAATTCATAAAGTCATCTGCCGAGTGGGTGGAGCTATTGGGAGGAGTCCCTTGTTGGGTTAGCGATGCTACTGTACTAAACAAAAATTTTGGGTCGTTTTTGTTGAGGCGGATGAGATTTGAGTAATATTTAGCTTTAGCTAAGGTAAGCATGCGTTTATACGATATTAAACTATCACTCCATACTTGATGGAAAACCTCAAGCTTGGTCGCGCGCCATTTGCGTTCCAACTTTCTACATGATAATTTATGAGCTCTGGTTTCCTCTGTAAACCATGGGGTGCGCCTTTTATCAATCTTATATTAAGTCGTTACAGGATCATACATTGGTCCTCATGTGTCCAGGGACGTATTTACTGAGTTTATAAACATTATATACCTTTTTTTTTAAACGAAAAAAGGGGCCGGTACTTTTTAGAGGCGGTATAGTACCGAATATGATTCATTAATATCGCGGTACTATACCAATACCACTTGTTCCTCACTCGTTCCTATAGGTCCAGGTCCGTTTGGGACAGCGTTTGGACTGTGGTCCGCCAGTTAGTGATCCCTGTGGTAGATAGTGGTAATGTACATTTTTCTAATTGTTGCCATCTGTCAAGAGAAAAAAACACATTTTCTTCGGACGACCACACCCCATTAGCACCTTGGTCTGTTCCTAAATAACAAACAACGTCCAACACTGGTGCCCTAAACTCAGACTACAATCTGTACAGTGACGATTCGGACTCTGAAGACAATACAGACCACAGATCATCTAGAAATGATCATCACGATTGAAATAAGTCACATTAGCGTCAACAAATCATTAAATAATGCCAATACTCCGAAGGAATCTCTAATGTGAGCAGCTAAAACTTGTGATTGTGCTCAAAAAATTACGAGTTTTGAGGCTTAATGAGTTTGGCAAAGACAGAGTCATGAAAGGACTTAATACTTCCCTAACCTGGATCGAATATACTGCAAATAACTTCTGTTAAAATGTAATAATCACTTATTCTTCTGTAGTTTGGATGCTTTACATTAGTTTTGGATGATACCATAAATTTAGGTATCAATCCGATACCAAGTCGTTACAGGATCATACATTGGTCATATTCAAAGTCTTCATGTGTCCAGGGACGTATTTACTGAGTTTATAAACATAATATACTTTTTTTTTTTTATTTAAAAAGGGACAGTACATTTTAGAGGCGGTATGGTATCAAATATGATTCATTAGTATCGCGGTACTATACTAGTACCGGTATACCGTGCAACCGTAATATATATATATATATATATATATATATATATATATATATATGTATGTATGTGTGGGAAAAAAATCACAAGACTATTTCATCTCTACAGGCCTGTTTCATGAGGGGGGGTACCCTCAATCGTCAGGAGATTTTAATGGGAGCATTCGCATACCATGGTTTATATAGGGCACAGAGTGGGTGGGTACAGGCTGGCGTAGGGGCGTGGTGATTGGCTCATGTGTTACCTAGGAGGTGTTTCCGTCTATGGCGGCATGTTGTTACAATTTCGCTGCGCTTGTTGAGGGATGACAGGTCTGGATGGTAAATAATAAACAGTTTCTCTTTCAAGCATAGGTTGCATCTTTTATTACCACTACAGATGCAACCTATGCTTGAAAGAGAAACTGTTTATTATTTACCATCCAGACCTGTCATCCCTCAACAAGCGCAGCGAAATTGTAACAACATGCCGCCATAGACGGAAACACCTCCTAGGTAACACATGAGCCAATCACCACGCCCCTACGCCAGCCTGTACCCACCCACTCTGTGCCCTATATAAACCATGGTATGCGAATGCTCCCATTAAAATCTCCTGACGATTGAGGGTACCCCCCCTCATGAAACAGGCCTGTAGAGATGAAATAGTCTTGTGATTTTTTTCCCACACATACATATATTGCGCTCTACTACGGTATCGAGCACTATTTTTTGGATAACCTTATTAAGACATATATATATATATATATATATATATATATATATATATATATATATATATATATATATATATATACATACATAGTATTTAAAATAATAAGTTTATTCTTATTATGAAATTTGTTGTAAGTAAAACAATTCTATGTAATGACACTCCATAGCAGGCCTGGGCAATTATTTTGACTCAGGGGTCAAATTTAGAGAAAAAAATGTGTCTGGGGGCCGGTATATCTATTTTTTAGGAAAACTAATACAAAACCTCACAATAAAGTCTGATTGAATGCTATAAATGTTATGACAGACCGCCTTAAAAACAGAATGGTCATTCTTGTTTGGTGTGGATTCACAGTGTGGCATATATTTCTAACAGTGTTAACGTTTTTTATACTGGCACCCTCAGTGTAACCTGTATCGCTGTTGATCAAGTATGCATTGCATTCACTAGTGTGTGCGTACAGAAGCCGCACATATCTTGTGACTGGGTCTGAACGATGTTAGAATGGATGAAAAGCGGACGTGACGATAGCTCGTAGAGAACGTTAAAGGCAGTGCATTTAAGGCACGCCCTCAAGACCGTGGTCCGGGTGGACGAGATATAATGACTGATGAACACCTTCGTTCGATAATGAAGGTTGCCTCAGCTCAAAGCTTGAGCCCCGACATTAATGAACTATCATCCAAGAAAAGATGGCAGGTATCTGGCTTGGGCACATCAGATTAGATCAGTGTGTTGCAAACTGAGCAGTTTAAAGACCTGAATGGTTGGTTTATGGTTGGTTGATAAAACCCTGAATATTGAGAACATATGAACGTCACACCCCCTCTCAATCGACATATTTTACAATCAAGCCACACCCACACTGCTTGGTGCCTCGTCTGACCTGCTGTGACGTAGAGTACCATAGTAACTAGTAGGGCTGTACGGTATACGGGTATTAGTATAGTACCACAATACTAATGAATCATATTCGGTACCATACCGCCTCTGAAAAGTACCGGTCCGCCGCACCCTAAGACTTTTTGTTCAAATAAAGCCAATAATGCAATTTCTTCTGGTCCCCTTTATTTAGAAAAGTACCGAAAAGTATCGAAATAATATTGGTATCAGGACAACACTAGTCACTGAAGTATCGTGCAAAAGCGCAGATTCCAATCATAGAAATACTTTGTATAGTTCAAGACTTACGATCATTAGAAAACATCACTGCACATCATAATGGCAGCTACACTTTCCGTCTTAAAGATATAAAAAAAATTATTTTTGATTGAAAAGCTGAAGACCTGGGCCTTTAAGGCCTACTGAAACCCACGCAGTCTGATAGTTTATACATCAATGATGAAATCTTAACATTGCAACACATGCCAATACGGCCGGGTTAGCTTACTAAAGTGCAATTTTAAATTTTGCGCGAAATATCCTGCTGAAAACGTCTCGGTATGATGACGTCTGCACGTGACGTCACGGATTGTAGAGGACATTTTGGGACAGCATGGTGGCCAGCTATTAAGTCGTCTGTTTTCATCGCAAAATTCCACAGTATTCTGGACATCTGTGTTGGTGAATCTTTTGCAATTTGTTCAATGAACAATGGAGACAGCAAAGAAGAAAGCTGTAGGTGGGAAGCGGTGTATTGCGGCAGGTGTTGTGCCGGATAACGCACCCCCCGCCGTAGAATGCACCCCCTGACTGTTTTGCCGGATAACACAGCCGGTGTTTCATTGTTTACATTCCCGAAAGATGACAGTCAAGCTTTACCATTGGCCTGTGGAGAACTGGGACAACACAGATTCTTACCAGGAGGACTTTGAGTTGGATACGCAGACGCGGTACCGTGAGTACGCATGCAGCTGCGGCTTCCAAACATTTGATCGCTTGCCCGTACGTGCGTGCCGCTATGTGCATGTCACGTACGTAACTTTGGGGAAATATATGTGCTGTATGAACTTTGGGGAGGTGAACGGTACTTTGGGCTATGGGATTGAATGTGTTGTGCAGGTTATTGAGTTGTATTGGCGGGTTATATGGACGGGAGGGGTGAGGTGATTGTTATGCGGGATTAATTTGTGGCATATTAATAATAAGCCTGGTTGTGTTGTGGCTAATAGAGTATATATATGTCTTGTTCACGAGTGGGGGAAGAGTGGATCGTGAGATCGACAGGCGGATCGGTGCGGCATCTTCAGTAATGCGGACGCTGTATCGATCCGTTGTGGTGAAGAAGGAGCTGAGCCGGAAGGCAAAGCTCTCAATTTACCGGTCGATCTACGTTCCCATCCTCACCTATGGTCATGAGCTTTGGGTTATGACCGAAAGGACAAGATCACGGGTACAAGCGGCCGAAATGAGTTTCCTCCGCCGGGTGGCGGGGCTCTCCCTTAGAGATAGGGTGAGAAGCTCTGTCATCCGGGGGGAGCTCAAAGTAAAGCCGCTGCTCCTCCACATCGAGAGGAGCCAGATGAGGTGGTTCGGGCATCTGGTCAGGATGCCACCCGATCGCCTCCCTCGGGAGGTGTTTAGGGCACGTCCGACCGGTAGGAGGCCACGGGGAAGACCCAGGACACGTTGGGAAGACTATGTCTCCCGGCTGGCCTGGGAACGCCTCGGGATCCCCCGGGAGGAGCTGGACGAAGTGGCTGGGGAGAGGGAAGTCTGGGCTTCCCTGCTTAGGCTGCTGCCCCCGCGACCCGAACTCGGATAAGCGGAAGAAGATGGATGGATGGATGGATATGTCTTGTGTTTATTTACTGTTTTAGTCATTCCCAGCTGAATATCAGGTCCCACCCGCCTCTCACAGCATCTTCCCTATCTGAATCGCTCCCACTGCCCTCTAGTCCTTCACTCTCACTTTCCTCATCCACAAATCTTTCATCCTCGCTCAAATTAATGGGGAAATCGTCGCTTTCTCGGTCCGAATCGCTCTCGCTGCTGGTGGCCATGATTGTAAACAATGTGCAGATGTGAGGAGCTCCACAACCTGTGACGTCACGCTACTCGTCTGCTACTTCCGGTACAGGCAAGGCTATTTTATCAGCGACCAAAAGTTGCGAACCTTATCGTCGATGTTCTCTAGTAAATCCTTTCAGCAAAAATATGGCAATATCGCGAAATGATCAAGTATGACACATAGAATGGACCTGCTATCCCCGTTTAAATAAGAAAATCGCATTTGTGCAGGTGTTTGAGTTGTATTGGTGGGTTACATGGACGGGAGGGGGGAGGTGTTTGTTATGCGGGATTAATTTGTGGCATATTAAATATAAGCCTGGTTGTGTTGTGGCTAATAGAGTATATACAGGTAAAAGCCAGTAAATTAGAATATTTTGAAAAACTTGATTTATTTCAGTAATTGCATTCAAAAGGTGTAACTTGTACATTATATTTATTCATTGCACACAGACTGATGCATTCAAATGTTTATTTCATTTAATTTTGATGATTTGAAGTGGCAACAAATGAAAATCCAAAATTCCGTGTGTCACAAAATTAGAATATTACACAAAAAAGGGATTTTTAGAAATGTTGGCCAACTGAAAAGTATGAAAATGAAAAATATGAGCATGTACAATACTCAATACTTGGTTGGAGCTCCTTTTGCCTCAATTACTACGTTAATGCGGCGTGGCATGGGGTCGATGAGTTTCTGGCACTGCTCAGGTGTTATGAGAGCCCAGGTTGCTCTGATAGTGGCCTTCAACTCTTCTGCGTTTTTGGGTCTGGCATTCTGCATCTTCCTTTTCACAATACCCCACAGATTTTCTATGGGGCTAAGGTCAGGGGAGTTGGCGGGCCAATTTAGAACAGAAATACCATGGTCCGTAAACCAGGCACGGGTAGATTTTGCGCTGTGTGCAGGTGTGCAGGCGCCAAGTCCTGTTGGAACTTGAAATCTCCATCTCCATAGAGCAGGTCAGCAGCAGGAAGCATGAAGTGCTCTAAAACTTGCTGGTAGACGGCTGCGTTGACCCTGGATCTCAGGAAACAGAGTGGACCGACACCAGCAGATGACATGGCACCCCAAACCATCACTGATGGTGGAAACTTTACACTAGACTTCAGGCAACGTGGATCCTGTGCCTCTCCTGTCTTCCTCCAGACTCTGGGACCTCGATTTCCAAAGGAAATGCAAAATTTGCATGGTTGGGTGATGGTTTGGGGTGCCATGTCATCTGCTGGTGTCGGTCCACTCTGTTTCCTGACATCCAGGGTCAACGCAGCCGTCTACCAGCAAGTTTTAGAGCACTTCATGCTTCCTGCTGCTGACCTGCTCTATGGAGATTTCAAGTTCCAACAGGACTTGGCGCCTGCACACAGCGCAAAATCTACCCGTGCCTGGTTTACGGACCATGGTATTTCTGTTCTAAATTGGCCCGCCAACTCCCCTGACCTTAGCCCCATAGAAAATCTGTGGGGTATTGTGAAAAGGAAGATGCAGAATGCCAGACCCAAAAACGCAGAAGAGTTGAAGGCCACTATCAGAGCAACCTGGGCTCTCATAACACCTGAGCAGTGCCAGAAACTCATCGACTCCATGCCACGCCGCATTAACGCAGTAATTGAGGCAAAAGGAGCTCCGACCAAGTATTGAGTATTGGACATGCTCATATTTTTCATTTTCATACTTTTCAGTTGGCCAACATTTCTAAAAATCCCTTTTTTGTATTAGCCTTAAGTAATATTCTAATTTTGTGACACACGGAATTTGGGATTTTCATTTGTTGCCACTTCAAATCATCAAAATTAAATGAAATAAACATTTGAATGCATCAGTCTGTGTGCAATGAATAAATATAATGTACAAGTTGCACCTTTTGAATGCAATTACTGAAATAAATCAAGTTTTTCAAAATATTCTAATTTACTGGCTTTTACCTGTATATGTCTTGTGTTTATTTACTGTTTTAATATGGCAATATCGCGAAATGATCAAGTATGACACATAGAATGGACCTGCTATCCCTGTTTAAATAAGAAAATCGCATTTCAGTAGGCCTTTAATTTGCCCAGGTCTGCTCCATAGTAATGTGAATTCTGGCTAAATCATACAAGTTGATAAAAAACTGATTTTTTTTTTTTCCCAAAACAGTTTTTAAACGTCTCCACAAGACGAGCACATTAATGAGCGACAATTGAGTTTGAGGCTCACCTGCCTGAAACCGCTCAAAACGAGAATGTCAAAGTTTGCCTAATCAATAACAAGCGACAGGAAATGGATTTTGCCGAAGGGGGGGTGAGGAGGGGGGAGTCATTTCCCAGCTAACAACACCACGAGTAATTTAAAGGAACAAAATGACTCGATTTGTTCTTCCGTGCAACTGTTAATTTGCCCAAAATAAAAGAAAGGGGCGAAGAAATGGAGTCTTGGTTTAATTATCAGGAGATGACTCTGACTGTGCATCATCATTAGTTTGACTAAATAGCGGCGGTCAGTGACTCAAGCGGTGGTAAATGGCACAATTAGCGGGCCGAGCGGGGGAGAGGTGCATTCAATTTGAAAGCCTTCTTTCTTAATCCATCTCCTGCGATCACCAGAACTGCTGAGCGCCGCGCTTCTACGCTCTCCGACATTAATCAGCGTCATTCCAAAGTAAAATGTCAACATTGCAATCAGGAGCCCAGAATATACACGTCTTAAAAACGGACACGGGCTCCGACAGACCGGCATCGTTCGCTTTAAAAGCCACGACGGGAGAGAGAAAAAAAACTCCAGGGAGGCGTTGACATGCTTCCTTCACATGAAACTGTTCTTCCATGTTCTGCCTCCTCTCAGGGCGGCCCCGCCGTGGCCCCCGGAGTCTTAATCCCTCGCTGCACCCGCTCGGTAACCCCAGCAGGTGCGGTGGGAATCCGTAAACACAGCTGGTGCGTCTCAGCCGCAGAACGCTGGGATTTACCCTCACCTCGCAACCTCACCCTTGACCACTTTTTTTTTTACCAGGATGCCAGGCATAACATGGGTCGGCTCGTTTTTAGGAAGAAAAGCGAGCCGTGAGCCTCTTTCACGCAGATATCCCATGAAAAACTGCCCCGTTGGAACTATAACAGTAAAACTCTCATTACTTCGTAAAATACTCAGACAGTAACAATTGCTTCCAACTGTTAAAGGCCTACTGAAATGCGATTTTCTTATTCAAACGGGGATAGCAGGTCCATTCTATGTGTCATACTTGATCATTTCGCGATATTGCCATATTTTTGCTGAAAGGATTTAGTAGAGAACATCGACGATAAAGTTCGCAACTTTTGGTCGCTGATAAAGAAGCCTTGCCTGTACCGGAAGTAGCAGACGAGTAGCGTGACGTCACAGGTTGTGGAGCTCCTCACATCTGCACATTGTTTACAATCATGGCCACCAGCAGCGAGAGCGATTCGGGCCGAGAAAGCGACGATTTCCCCATTAATTTGAGCGAGGATGAAAGATTCGTGGATGAGGAAAGTGAGGAAGGACTAGAGGGCGGTGGGAGCCATTCAGATAGGCGGGTGGGACCTGATATTCAGCTGGGAATGACTAAAACAGTAAATAAACACAAGATATATATATATAGTCTATTAGCCACAACACAACCAGGCTTATATTTAATATGCCACAACGTAATCCCGCATAACAAACACCTCCCCCCTCCCGTCCATGTAACCCACCAATACAACTCAAACACCTGCACAAATGCGATTTTCTTATTTAAACGGGGACAGCAGGTCCATTCTATGTGTCATACTTGATCATTTCGCGATATTGCCATATTTTTGCTGAAAGGATTTAGTAGAGAACATCGACGATAAAGTTCGCAACTTTTGGTCGCTGATAAAAAAGCCTTGCCTGTACCGGAAGTAGCAGACGAGTAGCGTGACGTCACAGGTTGTGGAGCTCCTCACATCTGCACATTGTTTACAATCATGGCCACCAGCAGCGAGAGCGATTCGGACCGAGAAAGCGACGATTTCCCCATTAATTTGAGCGAGGATGAAAGATTCGTGGATGAGGAAAGTGAGAGTGAAGGACTAGAGGGCAGTGGGAGCCATTCAGATAGGCGGGTGGGACCTGATATTCAGCTGGGAATGACTAAAACAGTAAATAAACACAAGATATATATATAGTCTATTACCCACAACACAACCAGGCTTATATTTAATATGCCACAACGTAATCCCGCATAACAAACACCTCCCCCCTCCCGTCCATATAACCCGCCAATACAACTCAAACACCTGCACAAATGCGATTTTCTTATTTAAACGGGGACAGCAGGTCCATTCTATGTGTCATACTTGATCATTTCGCGATATTGCCATATTTTTGCTGAAAGGATTTAGTAGAGAACATCGACGATAAAGTTCGCAACTTTTTTGGTCGCTGATAAAAAAGCCTTGCCTGTACCGGAAGTAGCAGACGAGTAGCGTGACGTCACAGGTTGTGGAGCTCCTCACATCTGCACATTGTTTACAATCATGGCCACCAGCAGCGAGAGCGATTCGGACCGAGAAAGCGACGATTTCCCCATTAATTTGAGCGATGATGAAAGATTCGTGGATGAGGAAAGTGAGAGTGAAGGACTAGAGGGCAGTGGGAGCGATTCAGATAGGCGGGTGGGACCTGATATTCAGCTGAGAATGACTAAAACAGTAAATAAACACAAGATATATATATAGTCTATTAGCCACAACACAACCAGGCTTATATTTAATATGCCACAACGTAATCCCGCATAACAAACACCTCCCCCCTCCCGTCCATATAACCCGCCAATACAACTCAAACACCTGCACAAATGCAATTTTCTTATTTAAACGGGGATAGCAGGTCCATTCTATGTGTCATACTTGATCATTTCGCGATATTGCCATATTTTTGCTGAAAGGATTTAGTAGAGAACATCGACGATAAAGTTCGCAACTTTTGGTCGCTGATAAAAAAAGCCTTGCCTGTACCGGAAGTAGCAGACGAGTAGCGTGACGTCACAGGTTGTGGAGCTCCTCACATCCGCACATTGTTTACAATCATGGCCACCAGCAGCGAGAGCGATTCGGACCGAGAAAGCGACGATTTCCCCATTAATTTGAGCGAGGATGAAAGATTCGTGGATGAGGAAAGTGAGAGTGAAGGACTAGAGGGCAGTGGGAGCGATTCAGATAGGGAAGATGCTGTGAGAGGCGGGTGGGACCTGATATTCAGCTGGGAATGACTAAAACAGTAAATAAACACAAGATATATATATAGTCTATTAGCCACAACACAACCAGGCTTATATTTAATATGCCACAACGTAATCCCGCATAACAAACACCTCCCCCCTCCCGTCCATATAACCCGCCAATACAACTCAAACACCTGCACAAATGCGATTTTCTTATTTAAACGGGGATAGCAGGTCCATTCTATGTGTCATACTTGATCATTTCGCGATATTGCCATATTTTTGCTGAAAAGATTTAGTAGAGAACATCGACGATAAAGTTCGCAACTTTTGGTCGCTGATAAAAAAGCCTTGCCTGTACCGGAAGTAGCAGACGAGTAGCGTGACGTCACAGGTTGTGGAGCTCCTCACATCCGCACATTGTTTACAATCATGGCCACCAGCAGCGAGAGCGATTCGGACCGAGAAAGCGACGATTTCCCCATTAATTTGAGCGAGGATGAAAGATTCGTGGATGAGGAAAGTGAGAGTGAAGGACTAGAGGGCAGTGGGAGCGATTCAGATAGGCGGGTGGGACCTGATATTCAGCTGAGAATGACTAAAACAGTAAATAAACACAAGATATATATATAGTCTATTAGCCACAACACAACCAGGCTTATATTTAATATGCCACAACGTAATCCCGCATAACAAACACCTCCCCCCTCCCGTCCATATAACCCGCCAATACAACTCAAACACCTGCACAAATGCGATTTTCTTATTTAAACGGGGATAGCAGGTCCATTCTATGTGTCATACTTGATCATTTCGCGATATTGCCATATTTTTGCTGAAAGGATTTAGTAGAGAACATCGACGATAAAGTTCGCAACTTTTGGTCGCTGATAAAAAAAGCCTTGCCTGTACCAGAAGTAGCAGACGAGTAGCGTGACGTCACAGGTTGTGGAGCTCCTCACATCTGCACATTGTTTACAATCATGGCCACCAGCAGCGAGAGCGATTCGGACCGAGAAAGCGACGATTTCCCCATTAATTTGAGCGAGGATGAAAGATTCGTGGATGAGGAAAGTGAGAGTGAAGGACTAGAGGGCAGTGGGAGCGATTCAGATAGGCGGGTGGGACCTGATATTCAGCTGGGAATGACTAAAACAGTAAATAAACACAAGACATATATATACTCTATTAGCCACAACACAACCAGGCTTATATTTAATATGCCACAACGTAATCCCGCATAACAAACACCTCCCACCTCCCGTCCATATAACCCGCCAATACAACTCAAACACCTGCACAACACACTCAATCCCACAGCCCAAAGTACCGTTCACCTCCCCAAAGTTGATACAGCACATATATTTCCCCAAAGTCCCCAAAGTTACGTACGTGACATGCACATAGCGGCACGCACGTACGGGCAAGCGATCAAATGCTTGGAAGCCGCAGCTGCATGCGTACTCACGGTACCGCGTCTGCGTATCCAACTCAAAGTCCTCCTGGTAAGAGTCTCTGTTGTCCCAGTTCTCCACAGGCCGATGGTAAAGCTTGACTGTCATCTTCCGGGAATGTAAACAATGAAACACCGGCTGTGTTTGTGTTGTTGCTGCAGCCGGCCGCAATACACCGCTTCCCACCTACAGCTTTCTTCTTTGCTGTCTCCATTGTTCATTGAACAAATTGCAAAAGATTCACCACCACAGATGTCCAGAATACTGTGGAATTTTGCGATGAAAACAGACGACTTAATAGCTGGCCACCATGCTGTCCCAAAATGTCCACTACAATCCGTGACGTCACGCACAGACGTCATCATACCGAGACATTTTCAGCAGGATATTTCACGCGAAATTTAAAATTGCACTTTTTATTGGCATGTGTTGCAATGTTAAGATTTCATCATTGATATATAAACTATCAGACTGCGTGGTCGGTAGTAGTGGGTTTCAGTGGGCCTTTAAACTTCCCATGAAGAGTACCCAAAAATTGTACTCAAGTAAGAGAACCGTTCCTTAAGAATATTATGACTCAAGTACAAAATCCAAAACCAGTGAAGTTGGCACGTTGTGTAAATGGTCAATAAAAACAGAATACAATGATTTGCAAATCATTTTCAACCTATATTCAGTTGAATAGACTGCAAAGACAAGATACTTAACGTTCGAACTGGAAAACTTTGTTATTTTTTGCAAATATTAGCTCATTTGGAATTTGATGCCCGCAACATGTTTCAAAAAAGCTGGCACAAGTGGCAAAGAAGACTGAGAAAGTTGAGGAATGCTCATCAAACACTTATTTGGAACATCCCACGGGTGAACAGGCTGATTGGGAACAGGTGGGTGCCATGATTGGGTATAAAAGCAGCTTCCGTGAAATGCTCAGTCATTCACAAACAAGGACGGGGCGAGGGTCACCACTTTGTGAACAAATGCGTGATTGTCAAAAAGTTTAAGAACAACATTTCACAACGAGCTATTGCAAGGAATTTAGGGATTTCACCGTCTACGGTCCGTAATATCATCAAAAGGTTCAGAGAATCTGGAGAAATCACTGCACCTAAGCGGCAATGCCCGTGACCTTCCATCCCTCAAGCGGTACTGCATCAAAAACCGACATCAATGTGTAAAGGATATCACCACGTGGACTCAGGAACACTTCAGAAAACCACTGTCAGTAACTACAGTTCGTCGTTACATCTGTAAGTGCAAGTTAGAACTCTACTATGCAAAGCAAAAGCCATTTATCAACAACACCCAGAAATGTCGCCATGCATCAGTCCATCTATGATGGACTGACGCATGGAAAAGTGTTCTGTGTTCTGACGAGTCCACATTTCAAATTATTTTTAGAAACTGTGGATGTCGTGTCCTCCGGACCAAAGAGAAAAAGAACCATAAGGACTATTGTAGGCGCGAAGTTGAAAAGCCAGCATCTGTGATGGTTTGGGGGTGTATTAGTGCCCAAGCCATGGGTAACTTACACATCTGTGAAGGCACCATTAATGCTGAAAGGTATATACAGGTTTTGGAGCAACATATGTTGCCATCCAAGCAACGTTATCATGGACGCCCCTGCTTATTTCAGCAAGACAATGCCAAGCCACATTCTGCACGTGTTACAACAGCGTGGCTTCGTAGTAAAAGAGTGCGGGTACTAGACTGGCCTGCCTGTCGCCCGTTGAAAATGTGTGGCGCATTATAAAGCATAAAATACGACAACGGAGACCCCCGGACTGTTGAACAACTTAAGCTGTACATCAAGCAGGAATGGGAAATAATTCCACCTGAAGAGATTCAAAAATGTGTCTCCTCAGTTCCCAGTGTTGTTAAAAGGAAAGGCCATGTGGTAAAAATGCCCCTGTGCCAACTTTGCCAATACTCCGAAGGAATCTCGAATGTGAGCAGCAAAACGTGTGATTGTGCTCGAAAATTATGATTTTTGAGGCTCAATGAGTTTGGCAGGGACAGAGTCATGAAAGGACTTAATACTTCCCTAACCGGGATCGAATATACCAAAAAAATAAAATGACAATTCAAAGTGAGAAATGGACATAATATGCCCCCAACTGTTTGGAACATATTGTGGCAAAATAAACTTAAAGGGGAACATTATCACAATTTCAGAAGGGTTAAAACCATTAAAAATCAGTTCCCAGTGGCTTATTTTATTTTTCGAAGTTTTTTTCTAAATTTTACCCATCACGCAATATCCCTAAAAAAAGCTTCAAAGTGCCTGATTTTAACAATCGTTATATACACCCGTCCATTTTCCTGTGACTTCACATAGTGAAACCAACACAAACAAACGTGGTGGAAAGAACAGCAAGCTATAGCGACATTAGCTCGGATTCAGACTCGGATTTCAGCGGCTTAAGCGATTCAACAGATTACGCATGTATTGAAACGGATGGTTGTAGTGTGGAGGCAGGTAGCGAAAACAAAATTGAAGAAGAAACTGAAGCTATTGAGCCATATCGGTTTAAACCGTATGCAAGCGAAACCGACAAAAACGACACGACAGCCAGCGACACGGGAGAAAGCGAGGACAAATTCGGCGATCGCCTTCTAACCAACGATTGGTATGTGTTTGTTTGGCATTAAAGGAAACTAACAACTATGAACTAGGTTTACAGCATATGAAATACATTTGGCAACAACATGCACTTTGAGAGTGCAGACAGCCCAATTTTCATCAATTAATATATTCTGTAGACATACCCTCATCCGCTATCTTTTCCTGAAAGCTGATCTGTCCAGTTTTGGAGTTGATGTCAGCAGGCCAGGGAAGCTAGGGTCGATATTCTTCTCTTGATCATCTTCGGTGGCATAAGGGACGGTGTGTAAGACAAGACATCCAGGGGGTTTAGCTCGCTCGTCTGCGGGAACAAACTGCCGCCATTGCTTGCCGTGCTACCGAGGTCCTTTGTCCCTGAATTGCTCACACACTCCGGCAGATTCAATGGGGGTCTGGCGGCAGATTTCTTTGACTTTATGGTTGGAAATGCATCTGCTTTGAGTGTCGCAGGACATCCACACATTCTTGCCATCTCTGTCGTAGCATAGCTTTCGTGGGTAAAGTGTGCGGAACAAACGTCCAATTTCTTGCCACTTTGGCATCTTTGGGCCACTGGTGCAACTTGAATCCGTCCCTGTTGGTGTTGTTACACCCTCCGACAACACACCGACGAGGCACGATGTCTCCAAGGTACGGAAAACAGTCGAAAAAACGGAAAATAACAGAGCTGATTTGACTCGGTGTTTGAGAAAATGGCGTTGTGACGTCATTGCTCCGAGAGCGAATACTATAAAGGCGTTTCATTTGCCAAAATTCACCCATTTAGAGTTCGGAAATCGGTAAAAAAAAATATATGGTCTTTTTTCTGCAACATCAAGGTATACAGGTAAAAGCCAGTAAATTAGAATATTTTGAAAAACTTGATTTATTTCAGTAATTGCATTCAAAAGGTGTAACTTGTACATTATATTTATTCATTGCACACAGACTGATGCATTCAAATGTTTATTTCATTTAATTTTGATGATTTGAAGTGGCAACAAATGAAAATCCAAAATTCCGTGTGTCACAAAATTAGAATATTACTTAAAGCTAATACAAAAAAGGGATTTTTAGAAATGTTGGCCAACTGAAAAGTATGAAAATGAAAAATATGAGCATGTACAATACTCAATACTTGGTTGGAGCTCCTTTTGCCTCAATTACTGCGTTAATGCGGCGTGGCATGGAGTCGATGAGTTTCTGGCACTGCTCAGGTGTTATGAGAGCCCAGGTTGCTCTGATAGTGGCCTTCAACTCTTCTGCGTTTTTGGGTCTGGCATTCTGCATCTTCCTTTTCACAATACCCCACAGATTTTCTATGGGGCTAAGGTCAGGGGAGTTGGCGGGCCAATTTAGAACAGAAATACCATGGTCCGTAAACCAGGCACGGGTAGATTTTGCGCTGTGTGCAGGCGCCAAGTCCTGTTGGAACTTGAAATCTCCATCTCCATAGAGCAGGTCAGCAGCAGGAAGAATGAAGTGCTCTAAAACTTGCTGGTAGACGGCTGCGTTGACCCTGGATCTCAGGAAACAGAGTGGACCGACACCAGCAGATGACATGGCACCCCAAACCATCACCCAACCATGCAAATTTTGCATTTCCTTTGGAAATCGAGGTCCCAGAGTCTGGAGGAAGACAGGAGAGGCACAGGATCCACGTTGCCTGAAGTCTAGTGTAAAGTTTCCACCATCAGTGATGGTTTGTCGAAACTCATCGACTCCATGCCACGCCGCATTAACGCAGTAATTGAGGCAAAAGGAGCTCCAACCAAGTATTGAGTATTGTACATGCTCATATTTTTCATTTTCATACTTTTCAGTTGGCCAACATTTCTAAAAATCCCTTTTTTGTATTAGCCTTAAGTAATATTCTAATTTTGTGACACACGGAATTTTGGATTTTCATTTGTTGCCACTTCAAATCATCAAAATTAAATGAAATTAACATTTGAATGCATCAGTCTGTGTGCAATGAATAAATATAATGTACAAGTTACACCTTTTGAATGCAATTACTGAAATAAATCAAGTTTTTCAAAATATTCTAATTTACTGGCTTTTACCTGTATATTGACGCTTACATAGGTCTGGTGATAATGTTCCCCTTTAAGCATTTTTGACCACTTTGATTACCTTTTCAAGTCATTGTCACACATCATCCTCCGTCTGCTGCGTCTTCACGAACACTCTGATTTAGTGTTATCGCCACCTTTGCATTCCAACTCCTTAAAGCGTGGTGGCTCGCGCTTGTCCGGCACGGTTAGCGCTGATTGCCCGGGAAATTCACTGCCTCCTGTCTGTAATGAGAGCAGACAGAGGTTAGAACAGCTCAATACGGGAGATAACCAGTCTTTGATCCAAACGGCCATGCAGAACACATCCGCCGATACCAGTCAGAAAATGTAGCGTCAGGAATTTGGATTTTAAATTAGACCCGATTAACCCGAATCAGGTAAGCGTCGGGCTGATTTGGACAGGAAAAAAAACATGCGGTCAAGTTTGTTGCGAGTCAACTTTGAGAGACAGCAGAGCTTTCTATCATTTGTCATATTGTGTCTTCGTTTTGGGTGCAAGTTGAAGAAATGTGTTTAAAGATTGGTTTGTTTATGAAGCTTGATGTGGTTTCTGTTATTTTAGGACAGTTCATTGACAGTCATGATTTAGTCAATTTAATTATAGTACTCGGTAAAGGTTTATTTTTAAGGCCAAAAACAGATATTCACTTAGTATTACTTTCTTTAAAACATTTACCGTATTTTTCGGAGTGTCAATCAATCAATCAATCAATCTTTATTTATATAGCCCTAAATCACAAGTGTCTCAAAGGGCTGCACAAGCCACAACGACATCCTCGGTACAAAGCCCACATACGGGCAAGGAAAAACTCACCCCAGTGGGACGTCGATGTGAATGACTATGAGAAACCTTGGAGAGGACCGCATATGTGGGTAACCCCCCCCCTCTAGGGGAGACCGAAAGCAATGGATGTCGAGTGGGTCTGACATAATATTGTGAGAGTCCAGTCCATAGTGGATCCAACATAATAGTAAGAGTCCAGTCCATAGTGGGGCCAGCAGGACACCATCCCGAGCGGAGACGGGTCAGCAGCGCAGAGATGTTCCCAGCCGATGCACAGGCGAGCGGTCCACCCCGGGTCCCGACTCTGGACAGCCAGCACTTCATCCATGGCCACCGGACCTGTGCCCCCCCCCCCTCAAGGAAAAGGGGAGCAGAGGAGAAAAGAAAAGAAACGGCAGATCAACTGGTCTAACAGGGGGGCTATTTAAAGGCTAGAGTATACAAATGAGTTTTAAGATGGGACTTAAATGCTTCTACTGAGGTAGCATCTCTAATTGTTACCGGGAGGGCATTCCATAGTACTGGAGCCCGAATAGAAAACGCTCTATAGCCCGCAGACTTTTTTTGGGCTCTGGGAATCACTAATAAGCCGGAGTTCATAGTATAAGTCGCACCGGAGTATAAGTCGCACCTGCCGAAAATGCATAATAAAGAAGGAAAAAAACCATATATAAGTTGCACTGGAGCCTGGCCAAACTATGAAAAAAACTGCGACTTATAGTCCGAAAAATACGGTATTCAGTATTTTTTAACTTTAGAAAGTTATATGGTTGAAAACGATAATGATGCCAAAAAACATTAAAAAAAGGCTTATTTTGAGAATGTAATTTTGTTTATACAACCCCCGTTTCCATATGAGTTGGGAAATTGTGTTAGATGTAAATATAAACGGAATACAATGATTTGCAAATCATTTTCAACCCATATTCAGTTGAATATGCTACAAAGACAACATATTTGATGTTCAAACTGATAAACTTTTTTTTTTTTTTGCAAATAATCGTTAACTTTAGAATTTGATGCCAGCAACACGTGACAAAGAAGTTGGGAAAGCTGGCAATAAATACTGATAAAGTTGAGGAATGCTCATCAAACACTTATTTGGAACATCCCACAGGTGAACAGGCAAATTGGGAACAGGTGGGTGCCATGATTGGGTATAAAAGTAGATTCCATGAAATGCTCAGTCATTCACAAACAAGGATGGGGCGAGGGTCACCACTTTGTCAACAAATGCGTGAGCAAATTGTTGAACAGTTTAAGAAAAACCTTTCTCAACCAGCTATTGCAAGGAATTTAGGGATTTCACCATCTACGCTCCGTAATATCATCAAAGGGTTCAGAGAATCTGGAGAAATCACTGCACGTAAGCAGCTCAGCCTGTGACCTTCCATCCCTCAGGTTGCACTGCATCAACAAGCGACATCAGTGTGTAAAGGATATCACCACATGGGCTCAGGAACACTTCAGAAACCCACTGTCAGTAACTACAGTTGGTCGCTACATCTGTAAGTGCAAGTTAAAACTCTCCTATGCAAGGCGAAAACCGTTTATAAACAACACCCAGAAACGCCGTCGGCTTCGCTGGGCCTGAGCTCATCTAAGATGGACTGATACAAAGTGGAAAAGTGTTCTGTGGTCTGACGAGTCCACATTTCAAATTGTTTTTGGAAACTGTGGACGTCGTGTTCTCCGGACCAAAGAGGAAAAGAACCATCCGGATTGTTATAGGCGCAAAGTTGAAAAGCCAGCATCTGTGATGGTATGGGGGTGTATTAGTGCCCAAGACATGGGTAACTTACACATCTGTGAAGGCGCCATTAATTCTGAAAGATACATACAGGTTTTGGAGCAACATATGCTGCCATCCAAGCCAAGCCACGTGTTACATCAACGTGGCTTCATAGTAAAAGAGTGCTGGTACTAGACTGGCCTGCCTGTAGTCCAGACCTGTCTCCCATTGAAAATGTGTGGCGCATTATGAAGCCTAAAATACCACAACGGAGACCCCCGGACTGTTGAACAACTTAAGCTGTACATCAAGCAAGAATGGGAAAGAATTCCACCTGAGAGGCTTAAAAAATGTGTCTCCTCAGTTCCCAAACGTTTACTGAGTGTTGTTAAAAGGAAAGGCCATGTAACACAGTGGTGAACACGCCCTTTCCCAACTACTTTGGCACGTGTTGCAGCCATGAAATTCTAAGTTAATTATCATTTGAAAAAAAAAAATTAAGTTTATGAGTTTGAACATCAAATATCTTGTCTTTGTAGTGCATTCAACTGAATATGGGTTGAAAAGGATTTGCAAATCATTGTATTCCGTTTATATTTACATCTAACACAATTTCCCAACTCATATGGAAACGGGGTTTGTAGATGATATGCAATCTGTTGTTGTGTTCCCTAATTGTAGTGTACATAAATGAAGGTGTGTGTTGCCGAGTCAGGACGTGATCCGGACTGTACATGGGTGCTTATTTTGAAAATGTAATTTGATTTGTGGATTGTATGCAATCTGTTGTGTTCCCTGGTTTTCAGTGTACATAGGTGAAGGTGTGTGTTGCTGAGCCTGACCTGGACATCATCTGGACTTTTAAGAACCCTTTTGAACAATCTGATTTCATTGACAACCTGGTCTAAAAAATTAAATAAGATAAATAAATAACAAACTTTTTCTTGAATAAAAAAGAAAGTAGAACAATATAAAAACAATTACATCAAAAATAGTAATTAATGAAAATGTTAGTGGACCAGCGGCACACACAATCATGTGTGCTTTAAGGCATACTTGCCAAACTTGAGACCTCCGATTTCGGGAGGGGGCGGGGGCGTGGTTGGGGGAGGGGCGTGGTTGGGGGCGTGGTTAAGAGGGGAGGAGTATATTTACAGCTACAATTCACCAAGTCAAGTATTTATATATATATATATATATATATATATATATATATATATATATATATATATATATATATATATATATATATATATACACATATATATATATATATATATACATATATATATATATATATGTATATATAAAGTCAAGTATTTCTTGTATATATATATATATATATATATATATATATGTATATATACATACAAGAAATACTTGACTTTCAGTGAATTCTAGCTATAAATATATTTTTTTATTATATATATATATATATATATATATATATATATATATATATATAAACTAAATACTTGAATTTCAGTGTTCATTTATGTACACATATACACACACATAACACTCATCTACTCATTGTTGAGTTAAGGGTTGAATTGTCCATCCTCGTTCTATTCTCTGTCACTATTTTTCTAACCATGCTGAACTTTGATGATGCATTGCTGTGTGGTACGCACAAAAGTGCTTTCATCAAATGCACTAGATGGCAGTATTGTCCTGTTTAAGAGTGTCACAACATTGCTGTTTACGGCAGACAAACTGCTTTACGGTAGACGAAAACGTGACTGCTGTTGTTGTGTGTTGTTGTCCGCGCTGGGAGGACGTTAATGAAACTGCCTAACAATAAACCCACAAAAGGAACCAAGAACTCGCCCTCCATCATTCTACAGTTATAACGTGATTGGGCAGGTACGCTGTTTATATTGTGGGAAAGCGACCTGAGTCCGCCTGAATTTCGGGAGATTTTCGGGAGAAAATGTGTCCCGGGAGGTTTTCGGGAGAGGCGCTGAATTTCGGGAGTCTCCCGGAAAATCCGGGAGGGTTGGCAAGTATGCTTTAAGGACTGTATTCCTTGCAGACTGTATTGTTCCATATTGTAGGAACCAGAAGTTTAATAATGGAAAGAGACAGCCCCTTTTGAGTGTGGATGAGTGTGGATGGGGAGGGAGGTTTTTTGGGTTGGTGCACTGGTTGTAAGTGTATATTGTGTTTTTTATGTTGATTTAATTACAAATAATAATAATTTAAAAAAAATAAATAAAAATAAAAAAAAGCTTTCTCTCACGGAATGCCACTAAACACATGCATACGGTTATACGCGACGTGTATTTTTAATTAAAATGAAAGCCCTCCGTGTTGAGGGACTTTGTTTCGATGCATCTGTCGATCACTTCTAAGTGACGCTGTGCAGAAGTGTAAGAACAGACTTTGCTGATCAAGATCACTGAACAGTCTCATTTCTGCAGATGTTGTTATGAGAAACCAGAACATGGCTGCTAGGAAACTGTGAAACGAAGATATGTAAATGACAATTACAAGGCTGCGATTACTTATGTTTCTGGTTTGTTTGTTTTTTAGCCTGAATAGCGTCCATACTGTAATACCAGCGAGATGACAAGCTGTACATGTTAGCCATGATTCTTCTGTTGTTGGTTAAATTCAACACTACTTGTGGTTCTTTTGGAGAGTTAGGTTCATTTAGTTGTGTTACATTTACAGGCCTCGCAATGTGTAGCCCAAACTCAAGGTCCGGGGTCATTTAATGTAAAACATAAAAAAAATTTTTTTTTGATGAATTTGTCCAAAAATAAAAAAAATAAAATAGATTTTGGAAAAAAATTACAAAAAAAAATCAGGATTCGGATGTGATAAAAAAGATTTTTAGCACCCATAATTATTATATACCGTATGGTAGTAAATAACATTAAATACTTAAATATCATTTCAAAGCAAGTTATCCATTAATTTGTACGTACAAACATCAAATATAGCCATGGAAAACGACTTCCGGACGGCTTCGAAGCGATTCTGGACCACCATCCGCCGCCTCAGGAAGGGGAAGCAGTGCACTACCAACACCGTGTATGGTGCGGGTGGTGTTCTGCTGACCTCGACTGCGGAAGTTGTGGATCGGTGGAGGGAATACTTCGAAGACCTCCTCAATCCCACCAACACGTCTTCCTATGAGGAAGCAGTGCCTGGGGAGTCTGTGGTGGGCTCTCCTATTTCTGGGGCTGAGGTTGCTGAGGTAGTTAAAAAGCTCCTCGGTGGCAAGGCCCCGGGGGTGGATGAGATCCGCCCGGAGTTCCTTAAGGCTCTGGATGCTGTAGGGCTGTCTTGGTTGACAAGACTCTGCAGCATCGCGTGGACATCGGGGGCAGTACCTCTGGATTGGCAGACCGGGGTGGTGGTTCCACTCTTTAAAAAGGGGAACCGGAGGGTGTGTTCTAACTATCGTGGGATCACACTCCTCAGCCTTCCCGGTAAGGTCTATTCAGGTGTACTGGAGAGGAGGCTACGCCGGATAGTCGAACCTCGGATTCAGGAGGAACAGTGTGGTTTTCGTCCTGGTCGTGGAACTGTGGACCAGCTCTATACTCTCGGCAGGGTCCTTGAGGGTGCATGGGAGTTTGCCCAACCAATCTACATGTGCTTTGTGGGCTTGGAGAAGGCATTCGACCGTGTCCCTCGGGAAGTCCTGTGGGGAGTGCTCAGAGAGTATGGGGTTTCGGACTGTCTGATTGTGGCGGTCCGTTCCCTGTATGATCAGTGTCAGAGCTTGGTTCGCATTGCCGGCAGTAAGTCGGACACGTTTCCGGTGAGGGTTGGACTCCGCCAAGGCTGCCCTTTGTCACCCATTCTGTTCATAACTTTTATGGACAGAATTTCTAGGCGCAGTCAAGGCGTTGAGGGGATCCGGTTTGGTGGCTGCAGGATTAGGTCTCTGCTTTTTGCAGATGATTTGGTCCTGATGGCTTCATCTGGCCAGGATCTTCAGCTCTCACTGGATCGGTTCGCAGCCGAGTGTGAAGCGACTGGGATGAGAATCAGCACCTCCAAGTCCGAGTCCATGGTTCTCGCCCGGAAAAGGGTGGAGTGCCATCTCCGGGTTGGGGAGGAGATCTTGCCCCAAGTGGAGGAGTTCAAGTACCTCGGAGTCTTGTTCACGAGTGAGGGAAGAGTGGATCGTGAGATCGACAGGCGGATCGGTGCGGCGTCTTCAGTAATGCGGACGCTGTATCGATCCGTTGTGGTGAAGAAGGAGCTGAGCCGGAAGGCAAAGCTCTCAATTTACCGGTCGATCTACGTTCCCATCCTCACCTATAGTCATGAGCTTTGGGTTATGACCGAAAGGACAAGATCACGGGTACAAGCGGCCGAAATGAGTTTCCTCCGCCGGGTGGCGGGGCTCTCCCTTAGAGATAGGGTGAGAAGCTCTGTCATCCGGGGGGAGC
>NC_084586.2:1455000-1500000 GCF_033978685.3 Nerophis lumbriciformis
TGCACTTACAGATGTAGCGACCAACTGTAGTTACTGACAGTGGGTTTCTGAAGTGTTCCTGAGCCCATGTGGTGATATCCTTTACACACTGATGTCGCTTGTTGATGCAGTACAGCCTGAGGGATGGAAGGTCACGGGCTTAGCCGCTTACATGCAGTGATTTCTCCAGATTCTCTGAACCCTTTGATGATATTACGGACCGTAGATGGGGAAATCCCTAAATTCCTTGCAATAGCTGGTTGAGAAAGGTTTTTCTTAAACTGTTCAACAATTTGCTCACGCATTTGTTGACAAAGTGGTGACCCTCGCCCCATCCTTGTTTGTGAATGACTGAGCATTTCATGGAATCTACTTTTATACCCAATCATGGCACCCACCTGTTCCCAATTTGCCTGTTCACCTGTGGGATGTTTGATGAGCATTCCTCAACTTTATCAGTATTTATTGCCACCAGGGGCGTCACTAGCTTTTAAGGACAGGGGGGGCTTAGCCCCCAGGAGATGCACAAGATGCGAGCGAACGTGCACGAGCACAAAACTTCACAAACGGCTAACAAAGACTTAGAAATGATTCATTGTTATTATTATTATTGCACGGGACGAAATTAAATGCTCCCCGGGACGATGGCTTTAACCATTTTTTTTCTTTTTCTTTTTATGTATTTATTAATTTGACATTTTATATTAAATGTCTTGGTTTTTCCTCCCTCTGAAAATCCTATGAAATAACAAGCCATCCTATAATACACCAGCTATTAATGTAACAATACAATAAAACAAATATATTTAATGATGGGGTTTTTTCATTATTTTATGTATATTACTTGATATAGATTCTACGAATGATGTGGGCATTTTTTATATGAACAAGTCCAAGGACCGCAAGCAAGGTCGCAGAGAAAATGCGGACTGGAGTTTGAGTTATGTGGGCATTTTCTATATGAACAAGTGGAATGGATTGGATACCAAAACACTAAAGGGGCTCTCTACCTTATGCTATGAAGTGAATAATGACAGGTTATATGATTATTTAAACTCATATTTGGGCCACTTTATAATATATCAATAAAATTAAAAAATAAATAAATATAACACCAAATTATTTAGGGGGGCTTAAGAATATTTTAAGGGGGCTTGAACCCCCCTAAAATAGGCCTAACAACGCCAATGATTGCCACCTTTCCCAACTTCTTTGTCACGTGTTGCTGGCATCAAATTCTAAAGTTAATGATTATTTGCAAAAAAATAAAAATAAAATGTTTATCAGTTTGAACATCAAATATGCTGTCTTTGTAGCATATTCAACTGAATATGGGTTGAAAATGATTTGCAAATCATTGTATTCCGTTTATATTTACATCTAACAAAATTTCCCAACTCATATGGAAACGGGGTTTGTACTGTATATACATGATTATTCTAACACAGGGGTGCTCATTACGTCGATCGCGATCTACCGGTCGATCTCGGAGGGTGTGTCAGTCGATCACCAGCCAGGCATTAAAAAAATAGTTCTAAAAATGAGCGATCATAAATCTTCACTATGACGTCACTTTCGTCACTTGATTGACATTCACGGCACCCGAGGGTCTTCTGAGATGACGCTGGCTGCTGCCAGCTCATTAAAATTACCGACTGGAAGGCGAGAAACACTTTATTTCAACAGACTCTGGCGCCGTACCTGTCGTCAAAACTCCAAAGACCGACTGCACAGTTGCACAATAAAAGCTCTGCTTCATCCTGCCTGCGCTACCAAAATAAGAGTCTCAGAAAGCTGGCGTGCACAAGCTAGCAAGCTACGGGGTTTGCCGACAATATATTTCTTGTAAAGTGTATACAAAGGAGTACGGAAGCTGGACAAATAAGATGCCAAAAACCAACCACTTTCATGTGGTATTGGACAGAAAGGAGGACTTTTTTTCTCCTCCATTCGAAAATGCGAATGTTATCATCATCACTGTCTGATTCCAATCAATGCAAGTCATCGCAATCAGGTAATACACCAACTTATATTCTTGTCTTCATGAAAGAAAGGAATCTATATGTGTTAAACATGCTTGTATTATCATTAAACACATTTAACTTGTTAACAATATTAACTATATGTGTTAAACATGCTTGTATTATCTTTAACCACCTTTAAGATGTTAACAATATTAACTATTTGTGTTAAACATGCTTGTATTATTTTTAACCACCTTTAACTTGTTAACAATATTAACTATATGTGTTAAACATGCTTGGATTATCTTTAAACACCTTTAACTTGTTAACAATATTAACTATATGTATTAAACATACTTGTATTATCATTAAACACCTTACATTTTTTAACAATATTAACTATATGTGTTAAACATGCTTGCATTATCATTAAACACCTTTAACTTGTTAACAAAAACATATATTTCATAAATAAGTAAATATAAATGATATATATGAATGAGGTAGATCCCCACGACTTGATCAATTGAAAAGTAGCTCGCCTGCAGAAAAAGTGTGAGCACCCCTGTTCTAATACATAGAATCAACAAAACTTGCAACAGAGGGGAGGGAGTGGAGCTAAGGAGGCCGACCGCTGCTGTACAAGCGCTACTCGGCCATCCATCACCCTGTATAAAACTACTGAATAAATGAGAAAACAATGCCACGGAATTGAAGAAAGATACCATTTTTGGTCGACGTTGAGATCTCGATTCCTGCTACAAACGCACACAACTCCAACCATACTTGCCAACCCTCCCGAATTTTCCGGGAGACTCCCGAAATTCAGCGCCTCTCCCGAAAACCTCCCGGGACAAATATTCTCCCGAAAATCTCCCGATTTTCAGCCGGAGCTGGAGGCCACGCCCCCTCCAGCTCCATGCGGACCTGAGTGAGGACAGCCTTTTTTCACAACGGGAGGACAACAGGGTGACAAGAACTAAATCATCCAGACGACAGATACATTGTATTATTATGTTTATCTTACCTAAAAATATATATATTTATTAATTTTTTTTTAAAATATAAAAATAAATGTTTACTATATTTTGCTAAAAACATCCAAATTAATTGTATTTTTATTTGTATTTTTTCTGACTCCTTATTACATCCAGTCATTACAATTATATATTAAAATAAAAATATTTGAAATAATTAATTTTGAATTATCATAATAATTCATATAAAATGACCATATTTAATTATTAAAATAATTGCTTGTTTATCAACAACTTTAGCATTTTATTCATTACATTTTGAAGCTCCCAGAAGCCAAGTTATGTTATATGCCTTAAGATTTATTTATGCAAGTTTGAAGTATCAATTATCTAAACACAGTTTTGTTTGCATATTTTCAGGATGTAGCTATATATATATATATATATATATATATATATATATTTATATATATATATGTCTTAATAAGGTTATCCAAAAAATAGTGCTCGATACCGTAGTAGAGCGCAATATATGTATGTGTGGGGAAAAAAATCACAAGACTACTTCATCTCTACAGGCCTGTTTCATGAGGGGTTCCCTCAATCATCAGGAGATTTTAATGGAAGCATTCACATACCATGGTTTATATAGGGCACAGAGTGGGTAGGTACAGGCTGGCGTAGGGGCGTGGTGATTGGCTCATGTGTTACCTAGGAGGTGTTTCCGTCTGTGGCGGCATGCTGATACAATTTCGCTGCGCTTGTTGAGGGATGACAGGTCTGGACGGTAAATAATAAACAGTTTCTCTTTCAAGCATAGGTTGCATCTTTTATTACCACTATTGTAAGGTGTGATGGATGCAAGAATTTGCCATGTTATTGAATATTCAACATTATTGTCTTTGAGGTCCCAAATGTGTTTGCTGAGTTCTGTGGTATTCCGCAGGTTTTGGTTCCTGAAAGAAGCCTTGTGATTGTTCCATCTGGTTTTAAACTCTCCCTCGGTTAATCCTACATATGTGTCGGATGTGTTAATGTCCTATATATATATATATATATATATATATATATATATATATATATATATATATATATAAACCATGGTATGTGAATGCTTCCATTAAAATCTCCTGATGATTGAGAGAACCCCTCATGAAACAGGCCTGTAGAGATGAAGTAGTCTTGTGATTTTTTTTCCCACACATACATATATATATATATATATATATATATATATATATATATATATATATATATATATATATATATATATATATATATATATGAAATACTTGACTTGGTGAAATCTAGCTGTCAATATACTCCTACCCTCTTAACCACGCCCCCAACCACGCCCTGCCCAACCCCCCACCTCCCGAAATCGGAGGTCTCAAGGTTGGCAAGTATACTTTCCCATGTTGTTTTGTTGAATCTTGCGCTGATTACAGATTTGATTTGTATATATTCTAGAAATGTATTAGGATTGATTGCATATTGTGTTATTAAACTTTTAAAAGAGATAAAACTGTTTGCATTGATGATATCCCCAAGGCATCCGACTCCCTTATCATACCATGTTGGAAAGTTCAATGGCTTCTTGTTTAAAAGAAAATCAGTGAGCATGGAGTGAGCGGGGACCCAGTTATTTTCAAAAACTCCCACCAAGCTGTTAAGGTAGTGCGTGTATTAATACTTTTAAAGCAGTTGTGTTTTCGGAGAATTTGGCTAATAAAGGGCAAGTTAGAAATTGGGATCTCCTGGCTAAGTGATTGTTCAATCTCTGACCATAAACCATCTAATAAAGTGGGATTGATCCATTTTAATATATATTGTAGTTTATTTGCAAGGTTGGCAAGTATGACTCCAACGCAAACCGAATCAAAGTGTGGCCGATGTTCCGTGCACAAATATCTACGGCAGACAAACAATAAATCCGTTGTATCCCCCGCGGGGGCGACAGTTTGGCTAATCATTTTATCCCAACGCCGTTTTCACAATGTACACGGCGAGTAAAGGATGATTAACACTTCTTGCGAATTGGCGTTTACACAACCCAACGCGCACGCAATTAGAGGAAGATTATAGTCCCGCTTAAATATTCCGGATAAGTTCAATTAAACTCTCCGCGGAATTTATTCAGCCCGAGCAAGCTAATGTTAATCAGCACTGTATTGGGGTTAATCTAGCTGGTTATTACCAATTTGCTCGGCGGAGAGGATGCTAGGCCCCGTGACTAGCGTAGCGGCAAAAAAAGCGGCGCTAAAAGGGGTTGGCAATCATTTCCCCAATCACGAGTGCGATGGCTTATAGACACTAAATGTTTGAGAGCGAGCCATTTTCTCTCCAGCTGGCCTCTTTATAGATCATGAAAATATACTACTTAAATCAGAGGGAGACATACCACACACACACACACACACACACACACACAGGCCTGCTGTTCAATAATGACTTTTGTATTGGAGATCATCCACCCAGGCTATCAATCATGTCGAGCATCCACCACTCTGGGGGGAATAAGCTAAGAGAAAACACAAGCTGAGACAAAGCATTGAGATATAAACTACCGTCCCTAATACATAAAAATGCTGGTGCCTGGCTGGCCTGATACTTTACACTAAACGCACGGCGAGTCGATACGGCAAATTGTTCCAAATTCACTGTCAGGCACCCGAGTGGCAATTCAGGCGCTTTTCTCCGCTGAAGAGCCCCGCAGCTTGGGCTGGAAGCGAACAATTGACCCTCCTTCCCATTGCAACCTGAGGGAGCGCCTTGTCATCCCAATGAGATAAGTTTATTTTCTGCCATTCTCTATAAAGCTCGGGACGCATGTGGCGCCGACCAGGAGGACCCTTGGCTGGCGCCCAAATGTCTGCCCGCGCCGTCTGTGCGAGTCGGAAAGCGGGAGGTGGCAATATTGAGGTACAAATTCCCCCTAATCTGAGTGGTGCTCCGGTGGGAAGGCGAGAGCGCGTCACGCCCCCGACCGCCGCCTGTTCTGTCGGACGGCGGTGCCAACACATGGCGAGATGGATGCGATGTCAGCGGGTGTTGCGGACCGCTCATGTGTGCTCTCAGCGGGTCGCCCCATCCGCCCCCGGAGAAAGGAGCTCAGAGGACAAGGGCTGGCACGGGCCTTCTTTGCAACTTTGACAACTTCAAAGCCGTCTACAAACCCCGTTTCCATATGAGTTGGGAAATTGTGTTAGATGTAAATATAAACGGAATACAATGATTTGCAAATCATTTTCAACACATATTCAGTTGAATATGCTACAAAGACAACATATATAACCTCACTAACAACTTTGACAATGCCCTGCGCAAAACCATTGATAGTATAGCACCGCTAAAACAAAAAAGGGCCCCTAAAAGGCGCACCCCATGGTTTACAGAAGAAACCAGAGCTCATAAATTATCATGTAGAAAGTTGGAACGCAAATGGCGCGCGACCAAGCTTGAGGTTTTCCATCAAGCATGGAGTGATAGTTTAATATCGTATAAACGCATGCTTACCTTAGCTAAAGCTAAATATTACTCAAATCTCATCCGCCTCAACAAAAACGACCCTAAATTTTTGTTTAGTACAGTAGCATCGCTAACCCAACAAGGGACTCCTCCCAATAGCTCCACCCACTCGGCAGATGACTTTATGAATTTCTTTAATAAGAAAATTGAACTCATTAGAAAGGAGATTAAAGACAACGCATCCCAGCTACAACTGGGTTCTATGAACACAGATACAACTGTATCTACGACGGATACTGCAATACAAAATAGTCTCTCTCTTTTTGATGAAATAACATTAGAGGAACTATTACAGCGTGTAAGTGGGATAAAACAAACAACATGTTTACTCGACCCACTTCCTGGGAAACTTATCAAGGAGCTTTTTTTATTATTAGGTCCATCAGTGCTAAATATTATAAACTTATCACTTTCCTCTGGCACTGTTCCCCTAGCATTCAAGAAAGCGGTTATTCATCCTCTGCTCAAAAGACCTAACCTTGATCCTGACCTCATGGTAAACTACCGACCGGTGTCCCACCTTCCCTTTATTTCGAAAATCCTCGAAAAAATTGTCGTACAGCAGCTAAATGAACACTTAGTGTCTAACAATCTCTGTGAACCTTTTCAATCCGGTTTCAGGGCAAATCACTCTACGGAGACAGCCCTCGCAAAAATGACTAATGATCTACTGCTAACGATGGATTCTGATGCGTCATCTATGTTGCTGCTTCTTGATCTTAGCGCTGCTTTCGATACCGTCGATCATAATATTTTATTAGAGCGTATCAAAACACGTATTGGTATGTCAGACTTAGCTTTGTCGTGGTTTAACTCTTATCTTACTGACAGGATGCAATGCGTCTCCCATAATAATGTGACCTCGGACTATGTTAAGGTAACGTGCGGAGTTCCTCAGGGTTCGGTTCTTGGCCCTGCACTCTTTAGTATTTACATGCTGCCGCTAGGCGACATCATACGCAAATACGGTGTTAGCTTTCATTGTTATGCTGATGACACCCAACTCTACATGCCCCTAAAGCTGACCAACACGCCGGATTGTAGTCAGCTGGAGGCGTGTCTTAATGAAATTAAACAATGGATGTCCGCTAACTTCTTGCAACTCAACGCCAAGAAAACGGAAATGCTGATTATCGGTCCTGCTAAACACCGACATTTATTTAATAATACCACCTTAACATTTGACAACCAAACAATTACACAAGGTGACTCAGTAAAGAATCTGGGTATTATCTTCCACCCAACTCTCTCCTTTGAGTCACACATTAAGAGTGTTACTAAAACGGCCTTCTTTCATCTCCGTAATATCGCTAAAATTCGTTCTATTTTATCCACTAGCGACGCTGAGATCATTATTCATGCGTTCGTTACGTCTCGTCTCGATTACTGTAACGTATTATTTTCGGGTCTCCCTATGTCTAGCATTAAAAGATTACAGTTGGTACAAAATGCGGCTGCTAGACTTTTGACAAGAACAAGAAAGTTTGATCATATTACGCCTATACTGGCTCACCTGCACTGGCTTCCTGTGCACTTAAGAAGTGACTTTAAGGTTTTACTACTTACGTATAAAATACTACACGGTCTAGCTCCGTCCTATCTTGTCGATTGCATTGTACCATATGTCCCGGCAAGAAATCTGCGTTCAAAGAACTCCGGCTTATTAGTGATTCCCAGAGCCCAAAAAAAGTCTGCGGGCTATAGAGCGTTTTCTATTGGGGCTCCAGTACTATGGAATGCCCTCCCGGTAACAATTAGAGATGCTACCTCAGTAGAAGCATTTAAGTCCCATCTTAAAACTCATTTGTATACTCTAGCCTTTAAATAGCCCCCCTGTTAGACCAGTTGATCTGCCGTTTCTTTTCTTTTCTCCTCTGCTCCCCTTTTCCTTGAGGGGGGGGGGGGGCACAGGTCCGGTGGCCATGGATGAAGTGCTGGCTGTCCAGAGTCGGGACCCGGGGTGGACCGCTCGCCTGTGCATCGGTTGGGGACATCTCTACGCTGCTGACCCGTCTCCGCTCGGGATGGTGTCCTGCTGGCCCCACTATGGACTGGACTCTTACTATTATGTTGGATCCACTATGGACTGGACTCTCACAATATTATGTCAGACCCACTCGACATCCATTGCTTTCGGTCTCCCCTAGAGGGGGGGGGGGGGGTTACCCACATATGCGGTCCTCTCCAAGGTTTCTCATAGTCATTCACATCGACGTCCCACTGGGGTGAGTTTTTCCTTGCCCATATGTGGGCTTTGTACCGAGGATGTCGTTGTGGCTTGTGCAGCCCTTTGAGACACTTGTGATTTAGGGCCATATAAATAAAGATTGATTGATTGATTGATTGATATATGATGTTCAAACTGATATTTTGCAAATAATCATAAAGTTTAGAATTTGATGCCAGCAACACGTGACAAAGAAGTTGGGAAAGGTGGCGATAAATACTGATAAGGTTGAGGAATGCTCATCAAACACTTATTTGGAACATCCCACAGGTGAACAGGCAAATTGGGAACAGGTGGGTGCCATGATTGGGTATAAAAGTAGATTCCATGAAATGCTCAGTCATTCACAAACAAGGATGGGGCGAGGGTCACCACTTTGTCAACGAATGCGTGAGCAAATTGTTGAACAGTTTAAGAAAAAACCTTTCTCAACCAGCTATTGCAAAGGATTTAGGGATTTCACCATCTACGCTCCGTAATATCATCAAAGGGTTCAGAGAATCTGGAGAAATCACTGCACGTAAGCAGCTAAGCCCGTGACCTTCCATCCCTCAGGCTGTACTGCATCAACAAGCGACATCGGTGTGTAAAGGATATCACCACATGGTCTCGGGAACACTTCAGAAACCCACTGTCAGTAACTACAGTTGGTCGCTACATCAAATCAAATCAAATCAACTTTATTTATAGAGCACATTTAAAATTTACCACAGGGGTAGCCAAAGTGCTGTACAATGAGCAGGTTAAAAGATAAAACGAGTACCGAGCAAACACAACACAACACAAACAGAACACGATAAAAAATAAATAATTAAAATAGAATTAATAAAAACATAAAAACAGGATCACAGCAGGTGTATTATGGGGCGCCATTGCAGGATGGATATCACTCAGTGTTAAAAGCCATGGAATAAAAGTATGTTTTTAAGAGAGATTTAAAAACAGGAAGAGAGGAGGCTTGTCTAACACTCAGGGGTAGGTCGTTCCAGAGCTTGGGAGCAGCAACGGCGAAAGCTCTGTCACCTCTAAGCTTCAGCCTTGTGTCAGGGACCGTCAACAGCAGCTGATCGGCTGATCTTAAGGATCGGGTGGGGCAGTAAGGCTGAAGGAGGTCGGAGAGATAGGTTGGCGCGAGGTTGTTTAGACATTTAAAAACAAATAAAAGGAGTTTAAAATGTATTCGGTAACGCACAGGGAGCCAGTGAAGGGACGCTAAAATAGGGGTGATGTGCTCACGTCTGCGGGTCTGTGTTAGCAGACGAGCAGCAGAGTTCTGCACGAGCTGCAGGCGGGCGAGGGAGGCCTGGCTAATGCCAACATACAGGGCATTACAGTAATCAAGACGAGTCGAGATAAAAGCGTGGATTAATTTCTCAAGATCATGTCTTGATAGAAGCGGTTTCACTTTCGCTATTTGGCGTAATTGATAAAAGCTTTTTTGAACGACGCTGCTGATTTGTTTTTCGAATTTAAAATCTGAGTCAAACTTTACCCCCAGGTTTGTGACAGAGTCGCTGAGATACGGGGTCAGAGTGCATACATCTGTAAGTGCAAGTTAAAACTCTCCTATGCAAGGCGAAAACCATTTATCAACCACACCCAGAGACGCTGTCGGCTTCGCTGGGCCTGAGCTCATCTAAGATGGACTGATACAAAGTGGAAAAGTGTTCTGTGGTCTGACGAGTCCACATTTCAAATAGTTTTTGGAAACTGTGGACGTCGTGTTCTCCTGACCAAATCGGAATAGAAACATCCGGATTGTTATAGGCACAAAGTTGAAAAGCCAGCATCTGTGATGGTATGGTGGTGTATTAGTGCCCAAGACATGGGTAACTTACACATCTGTGAAGGTGCCATTAATGCTGAAAGGTACATATGCAATATATGTTGCCATTCAAGCAACGTTACCATGGACGCCCCTGCTTATTTCAGCACGACAATGCCAAGCTACGTGTTACATCAACGTGGCTTCATAGTAAAAGAGTGCGGGTACTAGACTGGCCTGTCTGTAGTCCAGACCTGTCTCCCATTGAAAATGTGTGGCGCATTATGAAGCCTAAAATAGCACAAGGGAGACCCCCGGACTGTTGAACAACTTAAGCTGTACATCAAGCAAGAATGGGAAAGAATTCCACCTGAGAAGCTTCAAAAATGTGTCTCCTCAGTTCCCAAACATTTACTGAGTGTTGTTAAAAGGAAAGGCCATGTAACACAGTGGTGAACATGCCCTTTCCCAACTACTTTGGCACGTGTTGCAGCTATGAAATTCTAAGTTAATTATTATTTGCAAAAAAAAAAATAAAGTTTATGAGTTATTTGAGAGTCAAATATGTTGTCTTTGTAGTGCATTCAACTGAATATGGGTTGAAAAGGATTTGCAAATCATTGTATTCCGTTTATATTTACATCTAACACAATTTCCCAACTCATATGGAAACGGGGTTTGTATTAAAGGCCCACTGAAAGCCACTACTACCGACCACGCAGTCTGATAGTTTATATATCAATGATGAAATCTTAACATTGTTAGCTTACTAAAGTGCAATTTTAAAATTTGCGCGAAATATCCTGCTGAAAACATCTCGGTATGATGACGTCAGCGCGTGACGTCACGGATTGTGGAGGACATTTTGGGACAGCATGGTGGCCAGCTATTAAGTCGTCAGTTTTCATGGCAAAATTCCACAGTATTCTGGACATCTGCGTTGGTGAATCTTTAACAATTTGTTCAATGAACAATGGAGACAGCAAAGAAGAAAGCTGTAGGTGGGAAGCGGTGCAGGCATCAAATTTCAAATGAGCTAATATTTGCAAAAAAATAACAAAGTTTTCCAGTTCGAACGTTAAGTATCTTGTCTTTGGATGCAGTCTATTCAATTGAATATAGGTGGAATAGGATTTGCAAATCATTGTATTCTGTTTTTATTTTACGGTTTACACAACGTGCCAATTTCACTGGTTTTAGGGTTTGTACATTTTTGAAACCATTCGTGGCGTGGATTCCCTTACGGTGAAAACCTCGGATATGTAACGTCATTTTTCAAAAAATTTCGTGAGGGCATTTGCAATGAGAGACAATGAGAGATTATCATCACACTTCAACCTCTCCGTTATGTAAACGTCTCTTCACTGCAAAAACTGAAATCTAAGTAAGATTAAATATCTCAAATAAGGGTGATATTTGCTTATTTTCTGTCTGATAAGATCATTCTTCTCACTAAGCAGATTTTATGTTAGAGTGTTTTACTTGTTTTAAGCGTTTTGGTCCTAAATGATCTCAGTAAGATATTACAGCTTGTTGCTGAGATTTGATGACCTATATTGAGTAAAACATGCTTGAAACTAGAATATCAAGTGTTGCAAAGCTGTGTTATCAACACTCACAAGCAGGCCCGGCCCTAACCAATCTGGCGCCCTAGGCAAGATTTTAGATGGCGCCCCCCCACATCGGCAGTGAACTGTATATACTCACAAAAAACCAAATAGCTTTGTCTTTGACCTTTTTTTTTTACTTAAAGAAAGCAAATTAACAATCAGAATAGTTAACAAGATAAAAAAAAATATGAATAAATAAATGAATGCAAAAAATAAAAAATGAATATATGAAATGCAATATTTTTTACATACATATTTCTTAATTAACATTAATGATGTGCACTTTAACAACTAGGCTTACAACTATACCTAATGGGTGGAAAAGTGACTATTACCTGCAGGGCAAACATTAGCTAACCAGAAGGCAATAACAATGTAAACAAAAAACACCTGCTTAAAAGATCTAATACAAATGTCCCTGAGGAATGTAAGGTGGGAGTACTGTAATTACCTAACGTTACATTATTATTTTCCATAACAATTTAGCCCCCTCCACAATATTAACCCGACGTTAAAACAGAACTAGCTATTTATTGATTAGCAATTGCCGAATCATGCAACATTAGCTTAATGCTAAAAAGCCAGGTTACTATCACATTCTGTAACGGACAAATAATTTCATGTAGGCTAACGTTACCTACCTGCTACCTCTGTCTTTTTCTCGTTTCTCCTCCTCTTCTTTTCTCTTTTTTCTTCCCTGGGCACCTGACAGTTTTGACCGTTTTGACATCTTGTGTTGATTTTTTGATGTGGTGACGTCCAAAAAGAGTCTTGATACGGGATGGGAGGGGGCGCACCGGGCGAAGGGGGGGTTGTAATGTTGTAACAAATAATATTTCTATTAAATAGGCTTTACTTTGCATTTTAATTAACGTGGGATTATTTTTTGTATTTAGAAATAATAGTACCAACTTTTTTTTTTTTTTTCTCCAACATTTGTGGCACTGGCGTGGCGCCCCCTGATGGACGGCGCCCTTAGCATTTGCCTATACGGCCTATGCCACGGGCCGGCCCTGCTCACAAGTATAAAACTACTTGTTTAAAGTAATTTTTTTTTTATTTCAAGCATGAAAAAAAAATCATGATTTTGACACAAATGTGTCTCATAATTAAAACAGATGACAGCCAAATGGACTTTGCTGTTTTATTGTCAATGAAACAATAGAAAATACGTACTCATATCGTAGTACAGTTGGCACAGTACAGTAAACTGACAGTTAATATTTAAACATTTAACATGTGACATTTCAAATAATTTTGAACAGAAATAGTTCATGCACATTCAGATAAATTCTTCAAAATTACAATTAAAAAAAATTTGGCCGGGGGCCGGGCTGTATATATGCGTACTAATTGACTGAAAGAGCACGCACTTGGCGCGATGATGTCATGTTATCCATGGAAAAATGCATCTTTAGACCGTATGATTTGCCTGAGCGGCTAAGAAACACCAAGAGTACCGTAACAAGCGGTTGCCTTGTTGCCTTTCCATTAAGAACAATAAATTAGTTTTTAGTATAAGTTTGCTGGTTTCAAGAAATGTAATGCCGAGCGCATATCATTATGTCAAGATAATCGCACTCGCATTTACTTAATTTAAGAATATTTTTCAACATATTGAGCAAAAAGGTCTCATTTTTTTTCTACCAAGAAAAGTGCACTTGTTATTAGTGAGAATATACTTATTTTAAGGTATTTTTGGGTTCATTGAGGTTAGCTCATTTTGCTTGTTTTGGAAAGTCTTGACAAGCCAAATTTTCTTGTTCTATTGGCAGATAATTTTGCTTAGTTCAAATAAAATACCCCTAATTTTTGTATTTTTTTTTCTTGTTTTTGAACACTGACTTTTTGCAGTGTTGCTAGTTTACCATTGCAAATGAGAATATGTTCGTGAATGCCATATATTTATGAATGTCATGACTTGGTCCTGGGTGTTTGCTTTTCCGGGATGCAACGGAAAGTTGGCACGGACGAGACGGGAATGTGAGTACATTTTTATTTAAACTACAAAAAAAGGAAGTAAACAAAAGGCGCGCACAGTGGCGGAGAACACACTATGAAACCAAACACTTGCACAAAGGCAAAAACTATGAACAACAAAAAACACTAACTGTGGCAATAATAAACAAAGCTTACTTGGCATGGACAAAAAGGAGCAGCGTGAACGATGGACATGAAAAAAGAGTCAGAAATGTGCAGAAGCATAAATGTGGAGATGTCGTCAGAACGACAAACTGAAAACAATGAACTTAAATACTATAGACATGATTAACGAAAACAGGTGCGTGACTCAAAACGTGAAACAGGTGCGTGACATGACAGGTGAAAACTAATGGTTGCTATGGTGACAAAACAAAAGTGCACAAAAAGTCCAAAAACAAAACCGAACATGACCAAAACAAAAACATGATCACACAGACATGACAATGAAAATATATAAACTAAAAAGTCATGACACCAAGTGTGTTGCTAAATGTTAATTACTACATTAGCCAGAAGGCTTAACGCTGTAGACAGGAAACGGAAGTATGACAATTGTTTCGTTTGAGAAATAAAAAGTTGCTACAGGTTACTGTTCCTGCTTCGTCCACACACAAAAAAACAAAAATAGGTTTTGATAGGACAGTTTTTTGGAAGCCATTGTCACATTTGGACCTCGCTGTAAGTCATTAAACACCATTAATCGCACTGCAGTGTGACTTTAAGCTCACCGCACGTTTTATTTTGAAAAGTTTACTCTTAAAAGAAGCAAAGTGTAGGAGTGATCAAAAGATAAAACAAACACGAAGACGTTCACGAGAGCAATTACTTTCACTTAATGCCCATTTTTCGTGCGGGATTAGAGCCGTGCCAGTTAAAGACCCTCTCGACTCATCCGTCAGGGAGAAGTAGCCTGATTCGCCGGCCTTACGGCTAAAACCAATTTAAACATTCATCACATACTTGCTGTCCTACCATGATCCTTTCATTACGCCGCCCAAATTTGAGCGTAAGCCTTGGAGTCACAGGGTCACACAAAGAGCTGTTTGGAGAACTCCGGCGCAAAGCCGTCAATTTAAAGTTTCAACAAATTTGAAAGTTGTTGTTGTTTTTAAAAGAGCCTGTGCTACGTTTGTTCGTTGAGAAGCTGCAATCAATGTTAATGATTATGTGCCGATCATTTCAATTATGGATACAGTCCTCAAGAAAACACATGTCCCCTAATCTGGTTTTGGTAACTACTGTACGTCCATTACTGATATTTGTCATTAGCCAAGAGTCCTGAGCCTGTGACCTGCTTGCATACTTGCCAACCTTGAGACCTCCAATTTCGGAAGGTGGGGGGTGGGACGGGGGCGTGGTTGAGGGCGGGGGCGTGGTTAAGAGGGGAGGAGTATATTGACAGCTAGAATTCACCAAGTCAAGTATTTCATACATACAGGTAAAAGCCAGTAAATTAGAATATTTTGAAAAACTTGATTTATTTCAGTAATTGCATTCAAAAGGTGTAACTTGTACATTATATTTATTCATTGCACACAGACTGATGCATTCAAATGTTTATTTCATTTAATTTTGATGATTTGAAGTGGCAACAAATGAAAATCCAAAATTCCGTGTGTCACAAAATTAGAATATTACTTAAGGCTAATACAAAAAAGGGATTTTTAGAAATGTTGGCCAACTGAAAAGTATGAAAATGAAAAATATGAGCATGTACAATTCTCAATACTTGGTTGGAGCTCCTTTTGCCTCAATTACTGCGTTAATGCGGCGTGGCATGGAGTCGATGAGTTTCTGGCACTGCTCAGGTGTTATGAGAGCCCAGGTTGCTCTGATAGTGGCCTTCAACTCTTCTACGTTTTTGGGTCTGGCATTCTGCATCTTCCTTTTCACAATACCCCACAGATTTTCTATGGGGCGAAGGTCAGGGGAGTTGGCGGGCCAATTTAGAACAGAAATACCATGGTCCGTAAACCAGGCACGGGTAGATTTTGCGCTGTGTGCAGGCGCCAAGTCCTGTTGGAACTTGAAATCTCCATCTCCATAGAGCAGGTCAGCAGCAGGAAGCATGAAGTGCTCTAAAACTTGCTGGTAGATGGCTGCGTTGACCCTGGATCTCAGGAAACAGAGTGGACCGACACCAGCAGATGACATGGCACCCCAAACCATCACCCAACCATGCAAATTTTGCATTTCCTTTGGAAATCGAGGTCCCAGAGTCTGGAGGAAGACAGGAGAGGCACAGGATCCACGTTGCCTGAAGTCTAGTGTAAAGTTTCCACCATCAGTGATGGTTTGGGGTGCCATGTCATCTGCTGGTGTCGGTCCACTCTGTTTCCTGAGATCCAGGGTCAACGCAGCCATCTACCAGCAAGTTTTAGAGCACTTCATGCTTCCTGCTGCTGACCTGCTCTATGGAGATGGAGATTTCAAGTTCCAACAGGACTTGGCGCCTGCACACAGCGCAAAATCTACCCGTGCCTGGTTTACGGACCATGGTATTTCTGTTCTAAATTGGCCCGCCAACTCCCCTGACCTTAGCCCCATAGAAAATCTGCGGGGTATTGTGAAAAGGAAGATGCAGAATGCCAGACCCAAAAACGCAGAAGAGTTGAAGGCCACTATCAGAGCAACCTGGGCTCTCATAACACCTGAGCAGTGCCAGAAACTCATCGACTCCATGCCACGCCGCATTAACGCAGTAATTGAGGCAAAAGGAGCTCCAACCAAGTATTGAGTATTGTACATGCTCATATTTTTCATTTTCATACTTTTCAGTTGGCCAACATTTCTAAAAATCCCTTTTTTGTATTAGCCTTAAGGAAAATTCTAATTTTGTGACACACGGAATTTTGGATTTTCATTTGTTGCCACTTCAAATCATCAAAATTAAATGAAATAAACATTTGAATGCATCAGTCTGTGTGCAATGAATAAATATAATGTACAAGTTACACCTTTTGAATGCAATTACTGAAATAAATCAAGTTTTTCAAAATATTCTAATTTACTGGCTTTTACCTGTATATATATATACATACATATATATATATATATATATATATATATATATATATATATATATACATCCTGAAAGTATGCAAACAAAACTGTGTTTAGATAATTGATACTTCAAACTTGCATAAATAAATCTTAAGGAATATAACATAACTTGGCTTCTGAGAGCTTCAAAATGTAATGAATAAAATGCTAAAGTTGTTGATAAACAAGTAATTATTTTAATAATTAAATATGGTCATTTTAAATGATTTATTATGATCATTTAAAATTAATGATTTCAAATATGTTTATTTTAATGTATAATTCTATGGCTGGTTGTAATAAGGAGTCAGAAAAAATAAATAAAAATACAATTAATTTTGATGTTTTTAGCAAAATATAGTAAAAAAAATTAAAAATAAATAAATAAATATATTTATTTGTAGGTAAGATAAACATAATAATACAATGTATCTCTAGTCTGGATGATTTAGTTCTTGTCACCCTGTTGTCATAAAGAAAAGGCTGTCCTCACTCAGGTCCGCATGGAGCTGGAGGGGGCGTGGCCTCCAGCTCCGGCTGAAAATCGGGAGATTTTCGGGAGAATATTTGTCCCGGGAGGTTTTCGGGAGAGGCGCTGAATTTCAGGAGTCTCCCGGAAAATTCGGGAGGGTTGGCAAGTATGTGCTTGGAGGAAAATCTATTCCCAAGTGGGGCCGTAATGGTAAAATCGTGGCATGATAACGTAAAAATAAAGACAACTCCAGGATGATTGCTTTGTTTTTGCTTTGGTCAAAAATAGAACAAGCACAAATAATCCTCTGGACAAATAACTTCAAGTTTGTTGACAATTCTGAGGACATTGGTGCAGTTTCAAAAACACTATGAGCTTAGACTTGGTCTCAGTGTATCTACAAGGCCAGGAATAAACTTTAAGTCACAGTCTTTCTGGGATTGAACAAAAAATACAACAGGTAAACTCTTCTAGGTATCAAATACCTCCTTTCTCATGTCCACGTATCAATCCAGTGCTAATTCAACAAATTGTGAGAAACAAAGGTAAAAAAAAAAAATATTCAAAAGGGTTAAAGGGGAACATTATCACCAGACCTATGTAAGCGTCAATATATACCTTGATGTTGCAGAAAAAAGACCATATATTTTTTTAACCGATTTCCGAATTCTAAATGGGTGAATTTTGGCGAATTAAACGCCTTTCTATTATTCGCTCTCAGGAAGCAATCCGCCATTTTCTCAAACACCGAGTCAAATCAGCTCTGTTATTTTCCGTTTTTTCGACTGTTTTCCGTACCTTGGAGACATCATGCCTCGTCGGTGTGTTGTCGGAGGGTGTAACAACACGGACAGGGACGGATTCAAGTTGCACCAGTGGCCCAAAGATGCCAAAGTGGCAAGAAATTGGACGTTTGTTCCGCACACTTTACCCACGAAAGCTATGCTACGACAGAGATGGCAAGAATGTGTGGATATCCTGCGACACTCAAAGCAGATGCATTTCCAACTGGACTGGACAGATCAGCTTTCAGGAAAAGAGAGCGGATGAGGGTATGTCTACAGAATATATTAATTGATGAAAACTGGGCTGTCTGCACTCTCAAAGTGCATGTTGTTGCCAAATGTATTTCATATGCTGTAAACCTAGTTCATAGTTGTTAGTTTCCTTTAATGCCAAACAAACACATACCAATCGTTGGTTAGAAGGCGATCGCCAAATTCGTCCTCGCTTTCTCCCGTGTCGCTGGCTGTCGTGTCGTTTTCGTCGGTTTTGCTTGCATACGGTTCAAACCGATATGGCTCAATAGCTTCAGTTTCTTCTTCAATTTCGTTTTCGCTACCTGCCTCCACACTACAACCATCCGTTTCAATACATGCGTAATCTGTTGAATCGCTTACGCCGCTGAAATCCGAGTCTGAATCCGAGCTAATGTCGCTATAACTTGCTGTTCTATCCGCCATGTTTGTTTGTATTGGCATCACTGTGTGACGTCACAGGAAAATGGACGGGTGTATATAACGATGGTTAAAATCAGGCACTTTGAAGCTTTTTTTAGGGATATTGCGTGATGGGCAAAATTTTGGAAAAAACTTCGAAAAATAAAATAAGCCACTGGGAACTGATTTTTAATGGTTTTAACCCTTCTGAAATTGTGATAATGTTCCCCTTTAAGTTCACTTTTCTTGTGTTTGACAGAAACATTTTGGGGCAACGAGGGTGCCAAATGAAGACATAAAACAGCAGGTTTTATACTGTAATATTGTACATGGTAATGGGGATTTGTTATATATTGTATATAGTATATACAAATATAATAAAATATATCAGTATGTATTATATACTGTATATATAATATGTAAATATTACATATATGTTATTTTTTGTATTGCTACAATGGTACATTTTTAGTCTACTTTATACCTGCATCCTTACCCTTTCCATCCTTTGGAACTGAGCTACTGTGTGGAATAATTTCCCTTGTGGATCAATAAAGTTTGTCTAAGTCTAAGTCTAAGTTTAAAGTTCCTTGTGGGTCGAGGAGGAGGAGCCACAGTCACCCTTTACTGTGTACCTGTGTAAAAAACCGTGTGCTTGCCTAACAGAATTGCTATTGTGACATCCAGTGGACACATTTAGAACAGCAGTTTCTTTCGTAAAAAAAAAAAAAAAAAAAAAAAGCAGCTCATTTTAATACTTGGCAAACTCATCACGCGGGCCGGATAAAACCTGTTTGGCCGTAGGTTTGACACCCCTGATCTAGGCAATCAATTGGGCCCATTTCAGCTCGATTCAGAGTTAAACGGCTCACTTCTGAATCCGAGTCGCTCGTTGAACAAAGGAGCCTCGCTGCTGACACCGATCTTGTCCATTTACAGCACATTTTTCCAAACTCTAAGCGCTGTAATGTGACTGCACATGCACAAAATGGATGAACAACCGGCTAAACCGGGGGTCAGCAACCCGCGGCTCTAGAGCGCCGCCCTAGTGGCTCTCTGGACCTCTTTCAGAGATGTGTGAAAATGGAAAAAGATTAAGAAAATAAACATTTTTTTGTTTCAATATAATTTCTATAGGAGAACAAACATGACACAAACCTTCCTAATTGTTAGAAATCCCACTGTTTATGTTATACATGCTTCACTGATGAGAGTATTTGGCAAGCACCGTTTTGCCCTACTAATTTCAGCGATCCTTGAACTCACCGTAGTTGGTTTACATGTACAACTTTCTCCGACGCTGCTACAGAATGACGTGTTTTATGTCACTCCTATCTTTGTCTCATTTTGTACACCAAATGTTGTATGCTGTGCGTGAATGCACAAAGGTGAGCTTTGTTGATGCTATTGACTTGTTGGAGTGCTAATCAAGCATATTTGCAAGCTAATCCATGCTAACATGCTATTTAGGCTAGCTGTATGTACATATTGCATCATTATGCCTCGTTTGTAGGTATATTTGAGCTCATTTAATATCCTTTACTTATGTCCTCTGTGTGTTTAATTTATATGTAGATGTCTCATGACCAGTGTTGGCTTAGTTACTGAAAACCAGTAACTAGTTACAGTTACTAGTTACTTTATTTCAAAAGTAACTCAGTTACTAACTCAGTTACTTACACCAAAAAGTAATGCGTTACTGTGAAAAGTAACAATTTAGTTACTTCTTCTACTTTTTGTTTTTAAAGCTCCCATTAATGCCCTTTTAGCCTTAATTTCAGTACTGTTATTGCATGTGTTGATCAACTTGACATGCATTTGTATCACTGAACTCTACAAAGCTTTGTGGTCTACATACAACACACAAAGACAAAGATATGTTTCAAAGGGCCAATTTATTTCAGGCCAGAACAAATTGACAAAACTATTTTAAATAGCTGCAACATAACATACATAAGTAACAAACAGCATAATAACACTAACACTAACCACGTTAAACCCAGATTCCGAACTAATAAAGGTCTTAACTCATTCTCTTTCTATGCCACTTCAATATGGAATGCACTCCCAACAAGTGTAAAAGGAAGGGCATCTCTATCCTCCTCCAAAACCGCACTAAAAGAACACCTCCAGGCAACTACAACCCTAAACTAACACCCTCCCTTCCACATAATACCTCTTCGGATTGTAAATAATCAAATGTAGACATTTTTTCTTATACTTTCTGATCTCTCTCTCTGTGTCCACTACTTGCGATACAAATCCAAATAATTCAATGTATATACCCTGATGATTATCTTGTGTGATGACTGTATTATGATGTTAGTATATACAGGTAAAAGCCAGTAAATTAGAATATTTTGAAAAACTTGATTTATTTCAGTAATTGCATTCAAAAGGTGTAACTTGTACATTATATTTATTCATTGCACACAGACTGATGCATTCAAATGTTTATTTCATTTAATTTTGATGATTTGAAGTGGCAACAAATGAAAATCCAAAATTCCGTGTGTCACAAAATTAGAATATTACTTAAGGCTAATACAAAAAAGGGATTTTTAGAAATGTTGGCCAACTGAAAAGTATGAAAATGAAAAATATGAGCATGTACAATACTCAATACTTGGTTGGAGCTCCTTTTGCCTCAATTACTGCGTTAATGCGGCGTGGCATGGAGTCGATGAGTTTCTGGCACTGCTCAGGTGTTATGAGAGCCCAGGTTGCTCTGATAGTGGCCTTCAACTCTTCTGCGTTTTTGGGTCTGGCATTCTGCATCTTCCTTTTCACAATACCCCACAGATTTTCTATGGGGCTAAGGTCAGGGGAGTTGGCGGGCCAATTTAGAACAGAAATACCATGGTCCGTAAACCAGGCACGGGTAGATTTTGCGCTGTGTGCAGGCGCCAAGTCCTGTTGGAACTTGAAATCTCCATCTCCATAGAGCAGGTCAGCAGCAGGAAGCATGAAGTGCTCTAAAACTTGCTGGTAGACGGCTGCGTTGACCCTGGATCTCAGGAAACAGAGTGGACTGACACCAGCAGATGACATGGCACCCCAAACCATCACCCAACCATGCAAATTTTGCATTTCCTTTGGAAATCGAGGTCCCAGAGTCTGGAGGAAGACAGGAGAGGCACAGGATCCACGTTGCCTGAAGTCTAGTGTAAAGTTTCCACCATCAGTGATGCTTTGGGGTGCCATGTCATCTGCTGGTGTCGGTCCACTCTGTTTCCTGAGATCCAGGGTCAACGCAGCCGTCTACCAGCAAGTTTTAGAGCACTTCATGCTTCCTGCTGGTGACCTGCTCTATGGAGATGGAGATTTCAAGTTCCAACAGGACTTGGCGCCTGCACACAGCGCAAAATCTACCCGTGCCTGGTTTACGGACCATGGTATTTCTGTTCTAAATTGGCCCGCCAACTCCCCTGACCTTAGCCCCATAGAAAATCTGTGGGGTATTGTGAAAAGGAAGATGCAGAATGCCAGACCCAAAAACGCAGAAGAGTTGAAGGCCACTATCAGAGCAACCTGGGCTCTCATAACACCTGAGCAGTGCCAGAAACTCATCGACTCCATGCCACGCCGCATTAATGCAGTAATTGAGGCAAAAGGAGCTCCAACCAAGTATTGAGTATTGTACATGCTCATATTTTTCATTGTCATACTTTTCAGTTGGCCAACATTTCTAAAAATCCCTTTTTTGTATTAGCCTTAAGTAATATTCTAATTTTGTGACACACGGAATTTTGGATTTTCATTTGTTGCCACTTCAAATCATCAAAATTAAATGAAATAAACATTTGAATGCATCAGTCTGTGTGCAATGAATAAATATAATGTACAAGTTACACCTTTTGAATGCAATTACTGAAATAAATCAAGTTTTTCAAAATATTCTAATTTACTGGCTTTTACCTGTGTATATATATATAAAATGCACAATAATTTGTACTTTGTTGTCTATTTTGATAGTCACACAGACTGAGCAGTCTTGTCTGAATGTTGCAAATTGAGTTAATTGACTAAACTTGGAAATAGTTTGAAGATGTTAAAAGTCAATTTTATCTCACCTCATTGTATTGATCTACTTTGATAATCTGGTGATTGTACACAGAATGCCGGTGCCAGCAACTCATACTGTGGTTTGTACAGATACATTTATATTCATATTCGGTTCCGGGGCGTGAAAATAATTCTGTCCCCTAGAAAATGATTACTGTATTGTTTGCAAAAACACTACAATAGTTATGAGAATCACACATAAAATTAGCATCGTTCTCGGGAAACATTCCGTGCTGGACGTGGATCCTTATTGCAGTTAGTCACACTACTTGTATGGCGCCGGAGCCCATTCTAGGAAATGTTCCAGCTCCAAATCCGAGCTGAGCACCGCTAAGCGTGCGACTACACCCGGGGCCATTTTCCGTGTGCAATAAAGCTATTTTGAAACGGGGCAGAACAACGCCAAAGTTAACACGGAGAGGAAACAAGAAAGAAGGAGAAGGGAGGACTTGTATGGTCTCAAATGAGCAGTCGGGGGCATTTGCAGGAACCGGGGGTGGATGAACAGGCACCCCCAAGAGGAGGGGGGGGGCTTCAATATCCGTAGCAACAGTCAAGTCCCCAGCTGTCATGTTTGGGGCTGAGATAGGTGCCGTGAGCCCAGGGACCACTTAACCTCGGCCACACTTCAACTCAGGAAGTGAAGATGCGGCGCCGCGCCTCACTTAAAATGCAAACTTCACACCCTCCCCTCGGGAGCAGACGCTTTTTTTGAATTAACCCGGAGAGCTTCGCAAAGAGGTCTCTCCTCAGAAATAATTAACCATCAATGCTCTGGCATGTCGTTGGAATTGAAAAAAAAAAAAAAAAAAAAAAAAAAGAAGATGACAACATCAAGATAAGCATATAAACACAATGAATCCCCCTTTATCACCCCGTCCTTGAGAATATTTGCTTGTTGACATTTATTGTTGCGGGGCTCTCATTTACAACGTTAATTAATACAAGATTTAAACCCATATTAAATTCCATGCAAGCTGGCATTCCAAAATAAAAGTCTGCTTTGCAGAAATATTCATGTCAAATAAAAAATTAAGTACGTTGATTGTACAGACACCTTATATTTTACATCTTTCTATATCCAATTATAACCCTCTCAAGGTCCTCATTGCTCCCAAAAATACAGCTATAAAGGCTACAACAGAAGAGAACATGGTCTTATTCCAAAATTAGGAATTTTTTTCATTTTTTATAAGTACATATGAAGAAAATTCAAAAAGTCTGGGACCAGCATTGCTAAATGTCATAATTTCACCCTCTATTAGGGATGTACCAAAATGTATTTAGATACTTTTCGATACTTTTCTAAATAAAGGGGACCGCAAAAATGGCATTATTGGCTTTATTTTAACAAAAAATCTTAAGGTACATTAAAGGGGAACATTATCACAATTTCAGAATGGTTAAAACCATTAAAAATCAGTTCCCAGTGCCTTATTATATTTTTCGAAGTTTTTTTCAAAATTTTACCCATCACGCAATATCCCTAAAAAAAGCTTCAAAGTGCCTGATTTTAACCATCGTTATAAACACCCGTCCATTTTCCTGTGACGTCACATAGTGATGCCAACACAAACAAACATGGCGGAAAGAACAGCAAGCTATAGCGACATTAGCTCGGATTCAGACTCGGATTTCAGCGGCTTAAGCGATTCAACAGATTACGAAGTATTGAAACGGATGGTTGTAGTGTGGAGGCAGGTAGCGAAAACGAAATTGAAGAAGAAACTGAAGCTATTGAGCCATATCGGTTTGAACCGTATGCAAGCGAAACCGACGGAAACGACACGACAGCCAGCGACACGGGAGAAAGCGAGGACGAATTCGGCGATCGCCTTCTAACCAACGATTGGTATGTGTTTGTTTGGCATTAAAGGAAACTAACAACTATGAACTAGGTTTACAGCATATGAAATACATTTGGCAACAACATGCACTTTGAGAGTGCAGACAGCCCAGTTTTCATCAATTAATATATTCTGTAGACATACCCTCATGTCAGCAGGCCAGGGAAGCTAGGGTCGATATTCTTCTCTTGATCATCTTCGGGACGGTGTGAGCCAAGACATCCAGGGGGTTTAGCTCGCTCGTCTGCGGGAACAAACTGCCGCCACTGCTTGCCGTGCTAGCGAGGTGCTTTGTCCCTGAATTGCTCACACACTCCGGCAGATTCAGTGGGGGTCTGGCGGCAGTTTTCTTTGACTTTATCGTTGGAAATGCATCTGCTTTGAGTGTCGCAGGATATCCACACATTCTTGCCATCTCTGTCGTAGCATAGCTTTCGTCAGGTAAAGTGTGCGGAACAAACGTCCAATTTCTTGCCACTTTGGCATCTTTGGGCCACTGGTGCAACTTGAATCCGTCCCTGTTGGTGTTGTTACACCCTCCGACAACACACCGACGAGGCATGATGTCTCCAAGGTACGGAAAACAGTCGAAAAAACGGAAAATAACAGAGCTGATTTGACTCGGTGTTTGAGAAAACGGCGGATTGCTTCCCGATCTGACGCCACGTTGTGACGTCATCGATCCGAGAGCGAATAATAGAAAGGCGTTTAATTCGCCAAAATTCACCCATTTAGAGTTCGGAAATCGGGTAAAAAAATAGATGGTCTTTTTTCTGCAACATCAAGGTATATATTCCCCTTTAAACATATGTTTCTTATTGCAATATTGTCCTTAAATAAAAGTGTAAACATACGAGACAACTCTTATTTTATTAGTAAGTAAGCAAACAAAGGCTCCTAATTTGTCTGCTGACGTATGCAGTAACATATTGTGTCATCCATCCATCCATCCATTTTCTACCGCTTGTCCCGTTCGGGGTCGCGGGGGTGCTGGAGCCTATCTCAGCTGCATTTCTCATCCTATTATTTTGTCAAAATTATTAAGAACAAGTGGTAGAAAATTAATTATTGATCTACTTGTTCATTTACTGTTAATATCTGCTTACTTTCTCTTTTAACATGTTCTGTCTACACTTCTGTTAAACTGTAATAATCACTTATTCTTCTGTTGTTTGATACTTTACATTAGTTTTGAATGATACCACAAATTTCGGTATCGATCCGATACCAAGTAGTTACAGGGTCATACAATGGTCATAATTTAAGTCCAGGGACATATTTCCTGAGTTTATAAACATAATATAACAATTTTTTCAACGAAAAAAGATTTTGTCATACTAAAAAATATCTATGTAATCATTGTAGTATCGACTAGATCCGCTCCTGTACTTGGTATCATTACAGTGGATGCTAGGTGTAGATCCACCAATGGCGTTTGTTTACATTGTGACGCCGGTGCCTCTTATTGTGTTAATTACTTTCTTACACTTATTAAAGAGTAATTTCTTTAGTAATGCAATTACTTTGTTGGTAAAGTACCAAGTAACTACAATTAGTTACTTTTTAAAAGTAATTTTCCAAACACTGGTAGTTAATGTCAAACCAGCTTTCATCCAGATCAGATCCATATTGGGAAATTTGGCAGCAATCAGATCCAGATTGGGAAATTTGGCAGCAATCAGATCCAGATTGGGAAATTTGGCAGCAATCACATCCAGATTGGGAAATTTAGCAGCAATGTAAACACAGACAATGCTGCATCTCTGTTGTATTGTAGCCAAAGAAAAACTTAGTTAAAGCAGGAATGTCAAGCCAGGTTTCGTCCAAATCGGATCCAGATTGTACATTTGGCAGCAATGTAAACACAGATTACACCATTCGGACGCAAACATCGCTTTGAATCGAATGTGGAAAAAATTAAACTCATAGTCAGAAGTTGTTGTCAACTAGTTTCATCCAGGTCTGAGCCAGATTGGGACTTTGTTTAGATTATTTAGATTGTTCTGTTGTATGCGAACAAAATCCTGTTAGAGTCGGAAGCTTTAATGTCAAACCAGTTTTCATCCAGATTAGATACAGATTGGGAAATTTGGCAGCAATCAGATCCAGATTGGGAAATTTGGCAGCAATGTAAACAGACAATGCTGTTCAGGTTCCAACATCTCTATTGTATCGATTCGTAGCCAAAGAAAAACATAGTTAAAGCAGAAATGTCAAGCCAGGTTTCGTCCAAATCGGATCCAGATTGTACATTTGGCAACAATGTAAACACAGATTACACCATTCGGACGCAAACTTCGCTTTCGTATCGTATCTGGAAAAAAACTCAAACTCATAGTCAGAAGTTGTTATGTCAACTAGTTTCATCCAGGTCTGATCCAGATTGGAAATTTGCTTAGATTATTTAGATTGTTGTTTTGTATGCCAACAAAATCCTGCTAGAGTCGGAAGCTTTAATGTCAAACCAGTTTTCATCCCGATTAGATCCGGATAGTGAAATTTGGCAGCAATCAGATCCAGATTGGGAAATTTGGCAGCAATGTAAACACAGACAATGCTGTTCAGGTTCCAAAACCTCTGTTGTATCTTAGCCAAAGAAACACTTAGTTAAAGCAGAAATGTCAAGCCAGGTTTCGTCCAAATCGGATCCAGATTGTACATTTGGCATCAGTGTAAACACAGATTACACTATTCGGACGCAAACATCGCTTTCGTATTGTAACTGGAAAAAACCTCAAACTCATAGTCAGAAGTTGTTATGTCAACTAGTTTCATCCAGGTCTGATCCAGATTGGGAATTTGTTTAGATTATTTAGATTGTTGTGTTGTATGCAAACAAAATCCTGCTAGAGTCGGAAGCTTTAATGTCAAACCAGTTTTCATCCAGATTAGATCCAGATTGGGAAATTTGGCAGCAATCAGATCCAGATTGGGAAATTTGGCAGCAATGTAAACACAGACAATGCTGTTCAGGTTCCAACATCTCTGTTGCATCGATTCGTAGCCAAAGAAAAACGTAGTTAAAGCAGAAATGTCAAGCCAGGTTTCGTCCAAATCGGATCCAGATTGTACATTTGGCAGCAAAGTAAACACAGATTACACCATTCGGACGCAAACATCGCTTTCGTATCGTATCTAGAAAAAATTAAACTCATAGTCAGAAGTTGTTGTCAACTAGTTTCATCCAGGTCTGATCCAGATTGGGAATTCGTTTAGAATATTTAGATTGTTGTGTTGTATGCGAACAAAATCCTGCTAGAGTCGGAAGCTTTAATGTCAAACCAGTTTTCTTCCAGATTAGATTCAGATTGGGAAATTTGGCAGCAATCAGATCCAGATTGGGAAATTTGGCAGCAATGTAAACACAGACAATGTTGTTCAGGTTCCAACATTTTTGTTTTATCGTAGCCAAAGAAAAAGTTAGTTAAAGCAGAAATGTCAAGCCAGGTTTCGTCCAAATCGGATCCAGATTGTACATTTGTCAGCAGTGTAAACACAGATTACACTATTCAGACGCAAACATCGCTTTCGTATCGTATCTGGAAAAAACCTCAAACTCATAGTCAGAAGTTGCTATGTCAACTAGTTTCATCCAGGTCTGATCCAGATTGGGAATTCGTTTAGATTATTTAGATTGTTGTGTTGTATGCGAACAAAATCCTGCTAGAGTCGGAAGCTTTAATGTCAAACCAGTTTTCATCCAGATTAGATCCAGATTGGGAAATTTGGCAGCAATCAGATCCAGATTGGGAAATTTGGCAGCAATGTAAACAGACAATGCTGTTCAGGTTCCAACATCTCTGTTGTATCGATTCGTAGCCAAAGAAAAACGTAGTTAAAGCAGAAATGTCAAGCCAGGTTTCGTCCAAATCGGATCCAGATTGTACATTTGGCAGCAATGTAAACACAGATTACACCATTCGGACGCAAACTTCGCTTTCGTATCGTATCTGGAAAAAAACTCAAACTCATAGTCAGAAGTTGTTATGTCAACTAGTTTCATCCGGGTCTCATCCAGATTGGGAAATTTGGCGGCAATGTAAACACAGACAATGTTGTTCAAGTTCCAACATCTCTGTTGTATTTTAGCCAAAGAAAAACTTAGTTAAAGCAGAAATGTCAAGCCAGGTTTCGTCCAAATCGGATCCAGATTGTACATTTGGCAGCAATGTTAACACAGATTACACCATTCGGACGCAAACATCGCTTTCGCATCGTATCTGGAAAAAATTAAACTCATAGTCAGAAGTTGTTGTCAACTAGTTTCATCCAGGTCTGATCCAGATTGGGAATTTGTTTAGATTATTTAGATTGTTGTGTTGTATGCGAACAAAATCCTGCTAGAGTTGGGAGCTTTAATGTCAAACCAGCTTTCATCCAGATTAGATCCAGATTGGGAAATTTGGCAGCAGTCAGATCCAGATTGGGAAATTTACCAGCAATGTAAACACAGACAATGCTGTTCAGGTTACAACATCTCTGTTTTATCGTAGCCAAAGAAAAACTTAGTTAAAGCAGAAATGTCAAGCCAGGCTTCGTCCAAATCGGATCCAGATTGTACATTTGGCAGAAAAGTAAACACAGATTACACCATTCGGACGCAAACATCGCTTTCGTATCGTATCTGGAAAAATTTAAACTCATAGTCAGAAGTTGTTGTCAACTAGTTTCATCCAGGTCTGATCCAGATTGGGAATTCGTTTAGATTATTTAGATTGTTGTGTTGTATGCGAACAAAATCCTGCTAGAGTCGGAAGCTTTAATGTCAAACCAGTTTTCATCCAGATTAGATCCAGATTGTGAAATTTGGCAGCAATCAGATCCAGATTGGGAAATTTGGCAGCAATGTAAACACAGACAATGCTGTTCAGGTTACAACATCTCTGTTGTATCGTAGCCAAAGAAAAACTTAGTTAAAGCAGGAATGTCAAGCCAGGTTTCGTCCAAATCGGATCCAGATTGTACATTTGGCAGCAATGTAAACACAGATTACACCATTCAGACGCAAACATCGCTTTTGTATCGTATCTGGAAAAAAAACTCAAACTCATAGTCAGAAGTTGTTATGTCAACTAGTCTCATCCAGGTCTGATCCAGATTGGGAAATTTGGCAGCAATGTAAACACAGACAATGCTGTTCAGGTTCCAACATCTCTGTTGTATCTTAGCCAAAGAAACACTTAGTTAAAGCAGAAATGTCAAGCCAGGTTTCGTCCAAATCGGATCCTGATTGTACATTTGGCAGCAATGTAAACACAGATTACACCATTCGGACGCAAACATCGCTTTCGTATTGTATCTGGAAAAAAACTCAAACTCATAGTCAGAAGTTGTTATGTCAACTAGTTTCATCCAGGTCTGATCCAGATTGGGAATTCGTTTAGAATATTTAGATTGTTGTGTTGTATGCGAACAAAATCCTGCTAGAGTCGGAAGCTTTAATGTCAAACCAGTTTTCATCCAGATTGGGAAATTTGGCAGCAATCAGATCCAGATTGGGAAATTTGGCAGCAATGTAAACAGACAATGCTGTTCAGGTTCCAACATCTCTGTTGTATCTATTCGTAGCCAAAGAAAAACGTAGTTAAAGCAGAAATGTCAAGCCAGGTTTCGTCCAAATCGGATCCAGATTGTACATTTGGCAACAATGTAAACACAGATTACACCATTCGGACGCAAACTTCGCTTTCGTATCGTATCTGGAAAAAAACTCAAACTCATAGTCAGAAGTTGTTATGTCAACTAGTTTCATCCGGGTCTCATCCAGATTGGGAAATTTGGCGGCAATGTAAACACAGACAATGTTGTTCAAGTTCCAACATCTCTGTTGTATTTTAGCCAAAGAAAAACTTAGTTAAAGCAGAAATGTCAAGCCAGGTTTCGTCCAAATCGGATCCAGATTGTACATTTGGCAGCAAAGTAAACACAGATTACACCATTCGGACGCAAACATCGCTTTCGCATCGTATCTGGAAAAAATTAAACTCATAGTCAGAAGTTGTTGTCAACTAGTTTCATCCAGGTCTGATCCAGATTGGGAATTTGTTTAGATTATTTAGATTGTTGTGTTGTATGCGAACAAAATCCTGCTAGAGTTGGGAGCTTTAATGTCAAACCAGCTTTCATCCAGATTAGATCCAGATTGGGAAATTTGGCAGCAGTCAGATCCAGATTGGGAAATTTACCAGCAATGTAAACACAGACAATGCTGTTCAGGTTACAACATCTCTGTTTTATCGTAGCCAAAGAAAAACTTAGTTAAAGCAGAAATGTCAAGCCAGGCTTCGTCCAAATCGGATCCAGATTGTACATTTGGCAGCAAAGTAAACACAGATTACACCATTCGGACGCAAACATCGCTTTCGTATCGTTTCTGGAAAAAATTAAACTCATAGTCAGAAGTTGTTGTCAACTAGTTTCATCCAGGTCTGATCCAGATTGGGAATTCGTTTAGATTATTTAGATTGTTGTGTTGTATGCGAACAAAATCCTGCTAGAGTCGGAAGCTTTAATGTCAAACCAGTTTTCATCCAGATTAGATCCAGATTGTGAAATTTGGCAGCAATCAGATCCAGATTGGGAAATTTGGCAGCAATGTAAACACAGACAATGCTGTTCAGGTTACAACATCTCTGTTGTATCGTAGCCAAAGAAAAACTTAGTTAAAGCAGGAATGTCAAGCCAGGTTTCGTACAAATCGGATCCAGATTGTACATTTGGCAGCAATGTAAACACAGATTACACCATTCGGACGCAAACTTTGCTTTCGTATCGTATCTGGAAAAAAAACTCAAACTCATAGTCAGAAGTTGTTATGTCAACTAGTCTCATCCAGGTCTGATCCAGATTGGGAAATTTGGCAGCAATGTAAACACAGACAATGCTGTTCAGGTTCCAACATCTCTGTTGTATCTTAGCCAAAGAAACACTTAGTTAAAGCAGAAATGTCAAGCCAGGTTTCGTCCAAATCGGATCCAGATTGTACATTTGGCAGCAATGTAAACACAGATTACACCATTCGGACGCAAACATCGCTTTCGTATCGTATCTAGAAAAAATTAAACTCATAGTCAGAAGTTGTTGTCAACTAGTTTCATCCAGGTCTGATCCAGATTGGGAATTCGTTTAGAATATTTAGATTGTTGTGTTGTATGCGAACAAAATCCTGCTAGAGTCGGAAGCTTTAATGTCAAACCAGTTTTCATCCAGATTAGATCCAGATTGGGAAATTTGGCAGCAATCAGATCCAGATTGGGAAATTTGGCAGCAATGTAAACACAGACAATGTTGTTCAGGTTCCAACATTTTTGTTTTATCGTAGCCAAAGAAAAAGTTAGTTAAAGCAGAAATGTCAAGCCAGGTTTCGTCCAAATCGGATCCAGATTGTACATTTGTCAGCAGTGTAAACACAGATTACACTATTCAGACGCAAACATCGCTTTCGTATCGTATCTGGAAAAAACCTCAAACTCATAGTCAGAAGTTGTTATGTCAACTAGTTTCATTCAGGTCTGATCCAGATTGGGAAATTTGGCAGCAATGTAAACACAGACAATGCTGTTCAGGTTCCAACATCTCTGTTGTATCTTAGCCAAAGAAACACTTAGTTAAAGCAGAAATGTCAAGCCAGGTTTCGTCCAAATCGGATCCAGATTGTACATTTGGCAGCAAAGTAAACACAGATTACACCATTCGGACGCAAACTTCGCTTTCGTATCGTATCTGGAAAAAAACTCAAACTCATAGTCAGAAGTTGTTATGTCAACTAGTTTCATCCGGGTCTCATCCAGATTGGGAAATTTGGCGGCAATGTAAACACAGACAATGTTGTTCAAGTTCCAACATCTCTGTTGTATTTTAGCCAAAGAAAAACCTAGTTAAAGCAGAAATGTCAAGCCAGGTTTCGTCCAAATCGGATCCAGATTGTACATTTGGCAGCAATGTTAACACAGATTACACCATTCGGACGCAAACATCGCTTTCGCATCGTATCTGGAAAAAATTAAACTCATAGTCAGAAGTTGTTAACTAGTTTCATCCAGGTCTGATCCAGATTGGGAATTTGTTTAGATTATTTAGATTGTTGTGTTGTATGCGAACAAAATCCTGCTAGAGTTGGGAGCTTTAATGTCAAACCAGCTTTCATCCAGATTAGATCCAGATTGGGAAATTTGGCAGCAGTCAGATCCAGATTGGGAAATTTACCAGCAATGTAAACACAGACAATGCTGTTCAGGTTACAACATCTCTGTTTTATCGTAGCCAAAGAAAAACTTAGTTAAAGCAGAAATGTCAAGCCAGGCTTCGTCCAAATCGGATCCAGATTGTACATTTGGCAGCAAAGTAAACACAGATTACACCATTCGGACGCAAACATCGCTTTCGTATCGTATCTAGAAAAAATTAAACTCATAGTCAGAAGTTGTTATGTCAACTAGTTTCATCCAGGTCTGATCCAGATTGGGAATTCGTTTAGAATATTTAGATTGTTGTGTTGTATGCGAACAAAATCCTGCTAGAGTCGGAAGCTTTAATGTCAAACCAGTTTTCATCCAGATTAGATCCAGATTGGGAAATTTGGCAGCAATCAGATCCAGATTGGGAAATTTGGCAGCAATGTAAACAGACAATGCTGTTCAGGTTCCAACATCTCTGTTGTATCTATTCGTAGCCAAAGAAAAACGTAGTTAAAGCAGAAATGTCAAGCCAGGTTTCGTCCAAATCGGATCCAGATTGTACATTTGGCAAAAATGTAAACACAGATTACACCATTCGGACGCAAACATCGCTTTCGTATCGTATCTGGAAAAAACCTCAAACTCATAGTCAGAAGTTGTTATGTCAACTAGTTTCATCCAGGTCTGATCCAGATTGGGGATTCGTTTCGATTATTTAGATTGTTGTGTTGTATGCGAATAAACCTTTAATTAAAGGGGAACATTATCACCAGACCTATGTAAGCGTCAATATATACCTTGATGTTGCAGAAAAAAGACCATATATTTTTTTAACCGATTTCCAAACCCTAAATGGGTGAATTTTGGCGAATTAAACGCCTTTCTATTATTCGCTCTCGGAGCGATGACGTCACGTTGTGACGTCACATCGGGAAGCAATCCGCCATTTTCTCAAACACATTACAAACACCGAGTCAAATCAGCTCTGTTATTTTCCGTTTTTTTCGACTGTTTTCCGTACCTTGGAGACATCATGCCTCGTCGGTGTGTTGTCGGAGGGTGTAACAACACGAACAGGGACGGATTCAAGTTGCACCAGTGGCCCAAAGATGCCAAAGTGGCAAGAAATTGGACGTTTGTTCCGCACACTTTACCGACGAAAGCTATGCTACGACAGAGATGGCAAGAATGTGTGGATATCCTGCGACACTCAAAGCAGATGCATTTCCAACCATAAAGTCAAAGAAATCTTCCGCCAGACCCCCATTGAATCTGCCGGAGTGTGTGAGCAATTCAGGGACAAAGGACCTCGGTAGCACGGCAAGTCGAGATGCGCGGTTTGCGGGCACAACCGCGGAGTCCGCGGATTATCCGCGGAGTCCGCGGATTATCCGCGGATCGGGCGGATGAAATTAAAAAAAATTAGATTTTATCCGCGGGTCGGGTCGGGTCGGGTGGTTCAAATTATTTAAAAAAATTAGATTTTAAATAGATTCAGGCGGGTGGCAGTTAAACCAATTGGGAAATATATATACATAGTTAAATGTTGTTACCCACATACGAAAAACGAGCAGGCACCTGCAGCATATGCCACAACAGAAGAAAAAAAAAAAAAAAGAGATGGACACTTTTACGGAGCGGATAAGGGACGCCTCGTCGGGGTCCGGGACCGAGGCCCCTTCCCCCGAGAGGGCCCCACCGGGAGCCGTAGCTGAGGCGATCCGCGAGAAGGGCCCGACGCACGTCCAGGGTCACCACCGCACCGACACCCCGCCTCGTCCGCCTTCGCCGCGGCCGGCGTCACGCGCAGCAGGTAAGCAGCTTACCTGCCCGCCACCCCCGTGGCCGGGGGCTCGTAACAGGGGTCACTCCGCGCGCTCCGCTTACCTGCCCGCCACCCCTGTTGCCGGGGGCGCGTAACAGGGGTCACTCCGCACGCAGTGCGCTCACGAAAGGGGTAGGGCTCACCCTGGTTGATATAGACAGCAGGACGGTGACCATGGAAGTCGGAACCCGCTAAGGAGTGTGTAACAACCCACCTGCCGAATCAACTAGCCCTGAAAATGGATGGCGCTGGAGCGTCGGGCACATACCCGGCCATCGCCGGCAGTGAGACGCGCTTGGAGGTGCGCTCAGCGCCGCTCTCATATGATTGCGCACTGGTGTGCGTCTGGGTCGTGACAGCGTGGCACGCGAATGTCTGTGCTGCATTGGATCAGTCTCCTTTCTTTAACAGGCAAAAGCTTTATAACCTCACTAATGCCTTGCATCGTCTATATTAGATATATAACAACGGGTGGGTGCGGGCGGATGGCGGGCGGATGCGGTTCTGATCAAATGTTAGATCGGGTGGATTGCGGATGGTTGACGACTTTCTGATGCGGTTGCGGATGAAATAATTGCCTATCCGCGCATCTCTAACGGCAAGCAAAGGCGGCAGTTTGTTCCCGCAGACGAGCGAGCTAAACCCCCTGCATGTCTTGGCTCACACCGTCCCTTATGCCACCGAAGATGATCAAGAGAAGAATATCAACCCTAGCTTCCCTGGCCTGCTGACATCAACTCCAAAACTGGACAGATCAGCTTTCAGGAAAAGAGAGCGGATGAGGGTATGTCTACAGAATATATTAATTGATGAAAATTGGGCTGTCTGCACTCTCAAAGTGCATGTTGTTGCCAAATGTATTTCATATGCTGTAAACCTAGTTCATAGTTGTTAGTTTCCTTTAATGCCAAACAAACACATACCAATCGTTGGTTAGAAGGCGATCGCCGAATTCGTCCTCGCTTTCTCCCGTGTCGCTGGCTGTCGTGTCGTTTTCCTCGGTTTCGCTTGCATACGGTTCAAACCGATATGGCTCAATAGCTTCAGTTTCTTCTTCAATTTGGTTTTCGCTACCTGCCTCCACACTACAACCATCCGTTTCAATACATGCGTAATCTGTTGAATCGCTTAAGCCGCTGAAATCCGAGTCTGAATCCAAGCTAATGTCGCTATAGCTTGCTGTTCTATGCGCCATGTTTGTTTGTGTTGGCATCACTATGTGACGTCACAGGAAAATGGACGGGTGTATATAACGATGGTTAAAATCAGGCACTTTGAAGCTTTTTTTTAGGGATATTGTGTGATGGGTAAAATTTTGAAAAAAACTTCGAAAAATAAAATAAGCCACTGGGAACTGATTTTTAATGGTTTTAACCCTTCTGAAATTGTGATAATGTTCCCCTTTAACGTCAAACCAGTTTTCATCCAGATTAGGAATTTGGCCACAATGTAAACATATATTTTATCTCTGTCAAATCTTATCAAATGTCAACCGATTGTTTTCAAATCAGGTTTCATCCGGATCTGAACTAGTTTGCGCAAAAGAAAAGGGTAATCTAAACCACAGAATCCTATCACCAGATGCTCATATGTCTATCAAATCATACATTTGGATCAAAAAGCAGCACGCTCTAATTGTCGGTGCTTAAGAAGGATCTTGTTTCAAGTAGAAGTTCTGACTTTCCAAGTCCTTTTAGCTCGTTCTTATCGGATCCCCTGGAAATTGTGCATTGGTACTTTAAAGTCTAAAGGGATTAGGTCTACTGAAATCCACATGATCTGTATTCCTGCTGAGAAAGAGTGAACGGAGTCTTCTCACACCAGTTCTTCTCCGCAGATCAAGAGAGATAGAACTACCGTATTTTCCGCACCATTAGCCGCACCTAAAAACCACAAATTTACTCAAAAGCTGACAGTGCGGCTTTTAACCCGGTGCGCTTTATATATGGATAAATATTAAGATTCATTTTCATAAAGTTTCGATCTCGCAACTTAGGTAAACAGCCGCCATCTTTTTTCCCGGTAGAACAGGAAGCGCTTCTTCTTCTACGCAAGCAACCGCCAAGGTAAGCACCCGCCCCCATAGAACAGGAAGCGCTTCTTCTTCTACTGTAAGCAACCACCCGCCCCCGGAAGAAGAAGAAGCGCGCGGATTTTCGTTTCATTTCCTTTGTGTGTTTACATCTGTAAAGACCAGACTACAAAATGGCTCCTACTAAGCGACACGCGTATAACGCAGAATTTAAACTTAAGGCAATAAGTCATGCCGAAGAACACGGAAATAGAGCAGCAGCAAGAGAATATAACATAAATGAATCAATGGTGCGTAGGTGGAGGAAGCAAGAAGATGACCTGCGCCAGGTAAAGAAGACAAAACAGAGTTTCCGAGGGAACAAAGCAAGATGGCAACTGTTGGAGGACAAACTGGAACAGTGGGTTGTTGAGCAGAGAGCAGCAAGCAGAAGTGTCAGCACCATCACTATTCCAATGAAGGCAACAACGCTAGCAAGCGAACTTCACCTGGATGATTTTAAAGGTGGTGCTTCTTGGTGTTTCCGGTTCATGAAAAGACGCTTATAGACTACGGTGTCGTCACGGACTACAAAGGCGGACTCGCACAATTTTTCAGGATTTATAGAGATCCCAAATACAGATCAGCAGGTACCAGAAGGTAAGAAAAGTTGTGTTTGCATAATATTGCGAAACAAAGTGCCAGATAATATGTCTCACCTTATACACACACTTTTCAATTCGGACACCGAAGACGAAGAATTCGAAGGATTTACGAATGAAGAATAACTTCAGAAAGTGAGTGCTATGTTTATTTTGTGTGTTGTGACATTAACGTTCGAGCAACATTATGTTGCTATTGCTCTGCACTATTTTGAATTTTACTATGTTTGTGATTGCACATTTGCGTACATTTTGGGACAGAGTTGTTAGAACGCTGGTTTTTAATATATTATTAAAGTTTGACTGACCTATCTGACTGTTTTTTTGACATTCCCTTTAGCGCAGCGTAGGCGCGGCTTATAGTCCGGGGCGGCTTATAGGTGGACAAAGTTTTGAAATATGCCATTCATTGAAGGTGCGGCTAATAATCCGGTGCGCCTTATAGTGCGGAAAATACGGTATATGTGCTCTCCACAGGCAGCCCAAGATGGTGGCTGTTGTTTTGCAAAAGGGGGGGGAGAAAAAAACGCTGCATTGTCCCCTCCGTGGCAGTCCCCTTCTGGGCTTGAATGGCCATCTAATCAAGCTCTCACTTTCACCGCAGCTGGTTTACAGCGAGCGGCGGCTCTGACCTCTGAGGGCCCCCCCCCTTCTCTACTCCTTTGGGACCCTTCAACAAGCTTTAGAGGCCAAATGAGGTGTAAGTCTATTAAAAGGGAGTTTGTGTGTAGATCACAGTCCCTCTGGGGGCGAGAGCCTTTTTGCCCTGTCATTCAGGTGCGGCTAATTTCCTTCTGCTCCGCGCGCAGACGCGAGGACCCCCGCCCACCGCCCTCGGACGAGGTCCCGTTGCTAGAATTTCAAATGACGAGCGCCTCTCTCTCTCTCGCTCGGTGATTCATTATTAGAACACAACGCTGACACAAAGAGACGTGTCTTTAATGACGTGGATTCTATTTGATTCAGTGGCCGGCATGTGGCTGGGCCTCGTGCACAAAGCACGCCCGCATTCGTTTACGAGGCTCGTAACTACAGTGCAAATATCACTGCATGCAAATGAGCTGGGAGGGCACTTGAAAGAGTCCTCATAGGAAGGCCTACTCGGGAGGAATACTTATCAGTTCCGAAATATCAAATCAAATCAAATCAACTTTATTTATAAAGCACATTTAAAATTTACCACAGGGGTAGCCAAAGTGCTGTACAATGAGCAGGTTAAAAGATAAAACGAGTACCGAGCAAACACAACACAACACAAACAGAACACGATAAAAAATAAATAATTAAAATAGAATTAATAAAAACATAAAAACAGGATCACAGCAGGTGTATTATGGGGCGCCATTGCAGGATGGATATCACTCAGTGTTAAAAGCCATGGAATAAAAGTATGTTTTTAAGAGAGATTTAAAAACAGGAAGAGAGGAGGCTTGTCTAACACTCAGGGGTAGGTCGTTCCAGAGCTTGGGAGCAGCAACGGCGAAAGCTCTGTCACCTCTAAGCTTCAGCCTTGTGTCAGGGACCGTCAACAGCAGCTGATCGGCTGATCTTAAGGATCGGGTGGGGCAGTAAGGCTGAAGGAGGTCGGAGAGATAGGTTGGCGCGAGGTTGTTTAGACATTTAAAAACAAATAAAAGGAGTTTAAAATGTATTCGGTAACGCACAGGGAGCCAGTGAAGGGACGCTAAAATAGGGGTGATGTGCTCACGTCTGCGGGTCTGTGTTAGCAGACGAGCAGCAGAGTTCTGCACGAGCTGCAGGCGGGCGAGGGAGGCCTGGCTAATGCCAACATACAGGGCATTACAATAATCAAGACGAGTCGAGATAAAAGCGTGGATTAATTTCTCAAGATCATGTCTTGATAGAAGCGGTTTCACTTTCGCTATTTGGCGTAATTGATCAAAGCTTTTTTGAACGACGCTGCTGATTTGTTTTTCGAATTTAAAATCTGAGTCAAACTTTACCCCCAGGTTTGTGACAGAGTCGCTGAGATACGGGGTCAGAGTGCCGAGGTCAACGTTGAGGGAGGGAGAGCGACTTGGACCGAACAACATAACTTCTGTTTTGTCTTCATTTAGGCTCAGGAAGTTAGCTGAAAGCCAGACTTTGATGTCGTGCAGGCAGTCAATAAGACGTTGAACCGTGTTATTTTGTGCCATGGGAAAATAAATCTGGCAATCATCGGCATAAAAATGAAATGCAATACTGTACTTCCTAAAAATAGAACCAAGGGGGAGAAGGTAAAGCGCAAATAAAATTGGGGCAAGGATTGAGCCCTGGGGGACCCCATGTGGTAAAGGAGCTGTGGACGACATAAAACTGTCTACTTTTACACAAAAACTCCTGTCGGTTAGGTACGACCGGAACCAATATGACCGAAATCAATCGGATTACCGTATTTCTCGGACTATAAGGCACACTTAAAAATGGTAAATGGGTTATACCAGGGGTCGGCAACCCAAAATGTTGAAAGAGCCATATTGGACCAAAAATACAAAAACAAATCTGCCTGGAGCCGCAACAAATTAAAAGCCATATTACACACAGATAGTGTGTCATGAGACATACATTGAATTAAGATGACTTAAAGGAAACTAAATGACCTCAAATATAGCTACAAATAAGGCATTATGATGCAATATGTACATATAGCTAGCCTAAATAGCATGTTAGCACATACTTGCCAACCTTGACACCTCCGATTTCGGGAGGTGGGGGGCGTGGTTAAGAGGGGAGGAGTATATTGACAGCTAGAATTCACAAAGTCAAGTATTTCATACATACATACATATATATATATATATATATATATATATATATATATATATATATATATATATATATATATATATATATATATATATATATATATATATATATATATATATATATATATATATGCATCCTGAAAATATGCAAACAAAACTGTGTTTAGATAATTGATACTTCAAACTTGCATAAATAAATATTAAGGAATATAACATAACTTGGCTTCTGAGAGTTTCAAAATGTAATAAATAAAATGCTAAAGTTGTTGATAAACAAGAAATTATTTTAATAATTAAATATGGTCATTTTAAATGAATTATTATGATAATTTAAAATCAATTATTTCAAATATGTTTGTCTTAATGTATATTTCTATGGCTGGATGCAATAAGGAGTCACGAACAAATACAAATAAAAATACAATTAATTTTGATGTTTTTAGCAAAATATAGTAAAAATGTATTTATTTTATTGTTTTTTTTAATTAATATATTTATTTTTAGGTAAGATAAACATAATAATACAATTTATCTCTAGTCTGGATGATTTAGTTCTTGTCACCCTGTTGTCCTCCCGTCGTGAAAAAAGGCTGTCCTCACTCAGGTCCGCATGGAGCTGGAGGGGGCGTGGCTTCCAACTCCGGCTGAAAATCGGGAGATTTTTGGGAGAATATTTGTCCCGGGAGCTTTTCGGGAGAGGCGCTGAATTTCGGGAGTCTCCCGGAAAATTCGGGAGGGTTGGCAAGTATGTGTTAGCATCGATTAGCTTGCAGTCATGCAGTGACCAAATATGTTTGATTAGCACTCCACACAAGTCAATAACATCAACAAAACTCACCTTTGTGCATTCACGCACAACATTAAAAACTTGGTGGACAAAAAAAGTGGCATAAAACACGTCCTAGGAAGTCGGAGAAAGTTATACATGTAAACAAACTACGGTGAGTTCAAGGACCGCCAAAATTAGTAGGACAAAACGGCGCTCGCCAAATAGTCGAATCAGTGAAGCACGTTTAATATCAATCAATCAATCAATCAATGTTTATTTATATAGCCCTAAATCACAAGTGTCTCAAAGGGCTGCACAAGCCACAACGACATCCTCGGTACAAAGCCCACATAAGGGCAAGGAAAAACTCACCCCAGTGGGACGTCGATGTGAATGACTATGAGAAACCTTGGAGAGGACCGCATATGTGGGTAACCCCCCCCCCCCCCCCCTCTAGGGGAAAATAATATAAACAGTGTGCTTTATAAAAATTAGGGAGGTTTGTGTCATGTTTGTCCTCCTACAGAAACCATATTAAAGCAAAACATTTTTTTTTTTTCCCCCTTATCTTTTTCCATTTTTCATACATTTTTTAAAAAGCTCCAGAGAGCCACTAGGGCGGCGCAAAAGAGCCGCATGCGGCTCGAGAGCCGCGGGGTTGCCGACCCCTGGGTTATACCGTATTTTTCGGAGTATAAGTCGCTCCGGAGTATAAGTCGCACCGGCCGAAAATGCATAATAAAGAAAGAAAAAAAACATACATAAGTCGCACTGGAGTATAAGTCGCATTTTTGGGGGAAATGTATTTGATAAAAGCCAACACCAAGAATAGACATTTGAAAGGCAATTCAAAATAAATAAAGAATAGTGAACAACAGGCTGAATAAGTGTACGTTATATGAGGCATAAATAACCAACTGAGAACCAAACTATAACCTGCTACCAAAGAATGTACAACAATTCTTCTCAACTAAAGAGGAGAACTATAACCTTAGAGGAAAAAATAATTTAAAACATTTATATACACGTACAACACTTAGAACTTTTAGCATATCAGTATGTGGAATTAAATTATGGAATGGATTAATAAGTAAAGAAGTTAAAAATTGTACTGATATGATCCAGTTTAAAGAGGTTGTTCAAAATAATAGTGCTTACAGAGTACAAAGAAGAAGAATTATGAGAAATACTTTCAACCTTATTGAAAATAAGATATTCTTCACCTCAGTATGTTAATAATGACTGAATTAATTAATTAATTACATATTACAAAACTGTTTTATACTAATTCATAGATGTTATTTTATTATATAAAAAGGTCAGTAAATGATTCTATATATTTGTAAACGCTTTGAAGTGGGAAAGGGGTAGGATTAAATAAGCTTTGCTTCTTCCTACTCCTTTTCGGGCATGATGTAAAATGAAATGATATGGAATTGTGTGATGTATTATGATGTAAGTGTGTTCATGTTCCAAATAAACTAAAGAAAGAAAGAACGTGCCTGGTATGTTAACGTAACATATTATGGTAAGAGTCATTCAACTAACTATAACATATAGAACATGCTATACGTTTACCAAACAATCTGTCACTCCTAATCGCTAAATCCCATGAAATCTTATACGTCTAGTCTCTTACGTGAATGAGCGAAATAATATTATTTGATATTTTACGGTAATGTGTTAATAATTTCACACATAAGTCGCTCCTGAGTATAAGTCGCACCCCAGGCGAAACTATGAGAAAAACTGTGACTTATAGTCCGAAAAATACGGTACTTGTATACCACTTTTCTACCTTCAAGGTACTCAAAGCGCTTTGACACTAGGGCTGCGAATCTTTGGGTGTCCCACGATTCGATTCAATATCGATTCTTGTGGTCACGATTCGATTCTAAATCGTTTTTTTTTTTTATTCAACGCGATTCTCGATTCAAAAACGATATTTTCCCCATTCAAAACAATTCTTCATTCATTCAATACATAGGATTTCAGCAGGATCTACCCCAGTCTGCTGACATGCAAGCAGAGTAGTAGATGTTTGTAAAAAGCTTTTATAATTGTAAAGGACAATGTTTTATCAACTGATTGCAATAATGTACATTTGTTTTAATTATTAAATGAACCAAAAATATGACTTATTTTATCTTTGTGAAAATACTGGACACAGTGTGTTGTCAAGCCTATGAGATGCGATGCAAGTGTAAGCCACTGTGACACTATTGTTCTTTTTTTTTTTTTTATATATATAAATGTCTAATGATAATGTCAATGAGGGATTTTTAATTACTATGTTGAAATTGTAACTAATATTGATACTGTTGTTGATAATATTCATTTTTGTTTCACTACTGGTTTGTTCTGTGTCGTGTTTGTGTCTCCTCTCATTTGCTCTGTTTATTGCAGTTCTGGGTCGGGTTTGGTTTTGGAATTGGATTGCATTGTTATGGTATTGCTGTGTATTGTTTTGTAGGATTGATTAATTTAAAAAAATTTAAAATAAATAAATGTATTCATTTATTTTTTTTAAATCGATTTTTTAAAAATGAGAATCGATTCTGAATCGCACAACATGAGAATCGCGATTCGAATTCGAATCGATTTTTTCCCACACCCCTATTTGACACTATTTCCACATTCACCCATTCACACACACATTCACACACTAAATCAAATCAAATCAACTTTATTTATAGAGCACATTTAAAATTTACCACAGGGGTAGCCAAAGTGCTGTACAATGAGCAGGTTAAAAGATAAAATGAGTACCGAGCAAACACAACAACACAAACAGAACACGATAAAAAATAAATAATTAAAATAGAATTAATAAAAACATAAAAACAGGATCACAGCAGGTGTATTATGGGGCGCCATTGCAGGATGGATATCACTCAGTGTTAAAAGCCATGGAATAAAAGTATGTTTTTAAGAGAGATTTAAAAACAGGAAGAGAGGAGGCTTGTCTAACACTCAGGGGTAGGTCGTTCCAGAGCTTGGGAGCAGCAACGGCGAAAGCTCTGTCACCTCTAAGCTTCAGCCTTGTGTCAGGGACCGTCAACAGCAGCTGATCGGCTGATCTTAAGGATCGGGTGGGGCAGTAAGGCTGAAGGAGGTCGGAGAGATAGGTTGGCGCGAGGTTGTTTAGACATTTAAAAACAAATAAAAGGAGTTTAAAATGTATTCGGTAACGCACAGGGAGCCAGTGAAGGGACGCTAAAATAGGGGTGATGTGCTCACGTCTGCGGGTCTGTGTTAGCAGACGAGCAGCAGAGTTCTGCACGAGCTGCAGGCGGGCGAGGGAGGCCTGGCTAATGCCAACATACAGGGCATTACAATAATCAAGACGAGTCGAGATAAAAGCGTGGATTAATTTCTCAAGATCATGTCTTGATAGAAGCGGTTTCACTTTCGCTATTTGGCGTAATTGATAAAAGCTTTTTTGAACGACGCTGCTGATTTGTTTTTCGAATTTAAAATCTGAGTCAAACTTTACCCCCAGGTTTGTGACACAGTCGCTGAGATACGGGGTCAGAGTGCCGAGGTCAACGTTGGGGGAGGGAGAGCGACTTGGACCGAACAACATAACTTCTGTTTTATCTTCATTTAGGCTCAGGAAGTTAGCTGAAAGCCAGACTTTGATGTCGTGCAGGCAGTCAATAAGACGTTGAACCGTGTTATTTTGTGCCATGGGAAAATAAATCTGGCAATCATCGGCATAAAAATGAAATGCAATACTGTACTTCCTAAAAATAGAACCAAGGGGGAGAAGGTAAAGCGCAAATAAAATTGGGGCAAGGATTGAGCCCTGGGGGACCCCATGTGGTAAAGGAGCTGTGGACGACATAAAACTGTCTACTTTTACACAAAAACTCCTGTCGGTTAGGTAC